>NC_134364.1:54387670-54687670 GCF_048569485.1 Anomaloglossus baeobatrachus | reverse complement strand
CCTGCTTTTCTTCAGCAGGGACAGGGAAGATGGTTAAAATTGATGGGAAGATGGATGGAGCCAAATACAGGACCATTCTTGAAGAAAACCTGTTGGAGTCTGCAAAAGACCTGAGACTGGGACAGAGATTTGTCTTCCAACAAGACAATGATTCCAAACATAAAGCAAAATCTACAATGGAATGGTTCACAAATAAACGTATACAGGTGTTAGAATGGCCAAGTCACAGCCCAGACCTGAACCCAATCGAGAATCTGTTAAAGAGCTGAAAACTGCTGTTCACAAACGCCTCCATCCAACCTCCCTCAGCTCCAGCTGTTTACAAAGGAAGAATGGGCGAGAATTTCAGTCTCTCGATGTGCAAAACTGATAGACACATACCCCAAGAGACTGCAGCTGTAATCACAGCCAAAGGGGGTGCTACAAAGTATTAACCTAAAGGGGATGAATAATATTGCACGCCCCAATTTTCAGTTTATTATTTTTATAAAAGTTTAAAATAAGTAATAAATATCGTTCACCTTCACAATTGTGTCCACTTGTTGATTCTTTACCAGAACATTAACATCTTTGTTTGAGGCCTGAAATGTGGGAGAAGGTTGAAAAATTTAAATTGGCCGAATACTTTCGCAAGGCACTGTATATGGGGTTCAGGGCCTGGGCTCAAGTCCAGTCCTGAAGTGGACTTTTAAGTCCAGCCAGACCCGGCGAACCTGAACATTCTGCACATTCCTCCATCTCTAGTTATCAGCACAAACTGTGTAGAAACAAAACCCCTGAACCAAAAAAAAAAAAAAAAATCGGTAAAACTAACATATATTTGTACCCCAACTTATTCTACAAGAAACAAGTCCGCATGTGGCATATGACTCTTAAATAAAAAATAAATACTGGGCCCGAATGATGTAATTAACTTTAAAAATTATCCATAAAAACTGCTATATGGGCTGCCATGTTGGCCCCGGTGGCATATTACTTATGGCCGCACATCTGCTTTGGGGCCCCAGTAACTGCTGGCAACTACTACGATTGAGGTTAGCTCTGACTGCAGCAGTCTAAGGGGTACTTTGCACGTTGCGACATCGCTAGCGATGCCGAGCGCGATAGTACCCGCCCCCGTCGCACATGCGATATCTTGTGATAGCTGCCGTAGCGAACATTATCGCTACAGCAGCTTCACATGCACTTACCTGCCCTGCGACATCGCTCTGGCCGGCGACCCGCCTCCTTCCTAAGGGGGCGGGTCGTGTGGCATCACAGCGACGTCACACGGCAGGCAGCCAATAGAAGCGGAGGGGTGGAGATGAGCGGTACATAAACATCTCGCCCACCTCCTTCCTTCCGCATAGCCGGTGGACGCAGGTAAGGAGATGTTCGTCACTCCTGCGGCTTCACACACAGCGATATGTGCTACCGCAGGAACGAGGAACAACATCGTATCTCCTTTTGGTGCGACATTATGAAAATGACCGACGCTACACAGATCACCGATTTTCGACGCTTTTGCGATCATTTATCGGTGCATCTAGGCTTTACACGTTGCAACGTCGTTACCGGCGCCGGATGTGCGTCACTTTCGATTTGACCCCGATGATATAGCAGTAGTGATGTCGCAGCATGCAAAGTACCCCTAACCCCTTAGATGCTCCAGTGAATTGTAACCACAGCATCTAAACGGTTAGATAATGGAGAGCCCCCCATTGAGTGTTTGCGGGAGCCTGATGGGTTGTCGTCATCTCAGATAGGTGCCCATGCATTATAATATACAAGACGAGATTTCCAGGTACACTAGATATATATGCAGATAGATTATATATTAATTTCATGGAATTAATCTGCAGGAGATCTCCAGTATATCTATCACATCAGGTAATATCAGCTGCTTTGTTCCTAAAGATCAAAGGCATAAATAGAAAGTATGAAAAAAAAGCTTCTTTTTCCATCTGAAGCCATCAATCAAAGCTGAATCCTATGACGACCCTTGTTGCCCTCCATTATTGTACGGTGATGATGAAGGAGCAATTGTTGCCTTAGGCGTGTGACTTTTTTCTGACACTGAGGTCACATGAAAAACAAAACCCAGTCATTGCTTTATGTTCTCTTTTATAAAGTAGGGGTCAGGGAGTCAGGGGTCTTGGGAAACATTTTACTTTTTTAAAAGACTGGGTGAGTCCATTAGGAGAGTTGTGTCCTGCATATGCACCACCATCCCATGACCACTGATGGACCACCATAGTCTTATATGAGCAGTTGGTTTGGACACCAATTGACCTGTTTGGAAAGGATAATGTTTGGGTTTTTGTAAATTATATCAGATGCTAGAATAATTTTACCCTTGCTTTAGCTGTGATTTAAGAGTATGTGACGGCTCAGAGGTGTCACTTGAAACACTTGGGTTCCAGTGCAAAATGTGTAGCAGCCGGTTCCTCACTTCCAATTTAAGAAAGTATCGTCTTCTTAAGTAGCATAGGGACCTTCCAGTCTTTATTGCCTTTAGAGCCCGAGGGCAGTTGCTACCTCTCCACTCACTTTACCTACATAAATATCTCTAGAAGTAAGCATAATATATGAATAAATTGGGTGATGATCTCAGGGATGTTTGCCAGTGTAACGTTGGTGGGTGTGGACCCATTGCGTCTCTGGGTCGGGCTCACCATGGAGGGGCTTGACTTAGTGGCTACCTGGTTCTTCACTAGAGCAACTGATGGCGAGGTTAGGCTTGCTGCAGGTAGCTGCCAGGTGCTACACCAGAGCAGTTCCTGGTGCTGCGGCTGCTAACTCCAGGGGTCAGGAATGCAGGTTCGGACTCAGGGTATCAGACTGGACAACTTATATAGGCAACACGGCTGGTACTGGCAGGTACAGGAACACAGGTGTGAGAACATTGAACAGGTTCTGGTAATGGAACTCAGGTAATGAAACAGGGCAGGAACGGGTCACTGGACCACAGATTCGGAAACACAGGACTAGCACAAGATGTCAAGTAACTGACAACCAGCAAACATACAGACAGACTAAATATACACATTGCTTAGGCACCTCCCAATAGAGGAGGGTGCCTTAAGTACCTTGTGTCCTCCAGCCATAGACTATGGAAAGTCACCAAGTGCGCGCACTGCCCCTTTAAGTAGTGGGGAATGCGCATGCTCACGCCCTTAGCATGCTCCTAGGAGACTGCGAGGCATGCGCAGGCTCAGGAAGCAGAGAGATGTGGCGATGATGGGGACCGGTGAGTGTGTCGGTGTCCCTGGCAATTGGAGCGCAGTGATGCCTGTGATGCTACAGCCAAGTTGCCAGAGAAATTCTGCTATGACGAGTACAGAGGAAGTTGGCCATAAGAGAATGCAGCAAGGGGGCAGGTAGGTAAAAAGGCCTAGTCACTAGAGAAGCTTTACAAGCGCAAAAGTGCCCACGATCCATGTATTCCGTGAGCAACAGATAAAGTTAAGACTGACCTGGTCCAAATGCCACAGATTATTAATGCAGATGCCAGACCAGCAATCTTTTTACTCAAATCTATAACAGACCCTCTATCCCCCTACTTTATTTAACACCAAGCTGACTACTGGTTAATATACTGTGCTAGACTTGACCGATACTGCTATAGTACCCATGTGATCGGGAGTATGGTGCTTTTATACCACAAAGCCTGTGATATAATTTATAGTAATGAGCGAGCAGTACC
Organism: Anomaloglossus baeobatrachus; assembly: GCF_048569485.1. Classification (NCBI taxonomy): domain Eukaryota; kingdom Metazoa; phylum Chordata; class Amphibia; order Anura; family Aromobatidae; genus Anomaloglossus; species Anomaloglossus baeobatrachus. Next base: position 54,683,985 of record NC_134364.1, on the reverse strand, counting down.
ATGCTCGGGTGCTCTGTACTTCGGTGCAAGTTGAGTACCAAGTATAATGGAAGTCAATGTGGCATTTTTCCTGACGATCTCCTGGAAAAATGCTTGAGTCCCACATTGACTTCCATTATACTCGGATACTCAAGTCATACCCATGCGAGCATTCAACTGCTGTTTATGAGTATCGAGCACCTGAACATGGTAGTGTCCGCTCATCACTAGTTACGAGTACCGAGTGCCCGAGCATGGTAGTGCCTGATCATCACTAGTTACCAGTACAGAGCACCCGAGCATGGTAGTGCTCACTCATCACGAGTACAGAGCACCTGAACATGGTAGTGCCCGCTCATCACTAGTTACGAGTACAGAGCACCCAAGCATGGTAGTGTCCGCTCATCACTAGTTACGAGTACAGAGCACTCGAGCATGGTAGTGTCCGCTCATCACTAGTTACGAGTACCGAGTGCCCGAGCATGGTAGTGCCTGATCATCACTAGTTACCAGTACAGAACACCCGAGCATGGTAGTGCTCACTCATCACGAGTACAGAGCACCTGAACATGGTAGTGCCCGCTCATCACTAGTTACGAGTACAGAGCACCCAAGCATGGTAGTGCCCGCTCATCACTAGTTACGAGTACTGAGCACCTGAGCATGGTAGTGCCCGCTCATCACTAGTTACGAGTACAGAGCACCCGAGCATGGTAGTGTCCGCTCATCACTAGTTACGAGTACAGAACACCCGAGCATGGTAGTGTCCGCTCATCACTAGTTACGAGTACAGATCACCCGAGCATGGTAGTGCCCGCTCATCACTAGTTACGAGTACAGAGAACCCGAGCATGGTAGTGCCCGCTCATCACTAGTTATGAGTACAGAGCACCCGAGCATGGTAGTGCCCGCTCATCACTAGTTACGAGTACCGAGCACCCGAGCATGGTAGTGCTCACTCATCGCTAGTTACGAGTACAGAGAACCCGAGCATGGTAGTGCCCGCTCATCACTAGTTACGAGTACAGAGAACCCGAGCATGGTAGTGCCCGCTCATCACTAGTTACGAGTACTGAGCACCAGAGCATGGTAGTGCCCGCTCATCACTAGTTACGAGTACTGAGCACCAGAGCATGGTAGTGCCCGCTCATCACTAGTTACGAGTACCGAGCACCAGAGCATGGTAGTGCCCGCTCATCACTAGTTACGAGTACCAAGCACCCGAGCATGGTAGTGCTCGCTCATCACTAGTTACGAGTACCGAGCACCAGAGCATGGTAGTGCCCGCTCATCATTAATAATTTATTATTGAGTCATTGATTGGTAGTATCTTCCTTGTTCTTCTCTTAAGGTTTTCCCACAAATACTACAAGGTCTGCTAAATGCCATTTTCATCATATCCTGAATCTTATGTTTAATGATGCATCTTTCCATAGACAGTAAAATTATTAATGAGAATCGTTCCGTGCCGAGCTTTCTATTCTATTACCACTTAACTGGCCGGAAAGAAATGAAGATTGTCTGGGGTCACAGGGTTATTGATTTCATCTCCATAGACTCCATTACGGAAATTGAGACAGTATGAGGCAGAACTGTTGTTTCCATACACTCAGATGGTGAATAGACTCAAGTGGAGTAATGGAGGGCGCTTGACCTCTTTTATACCCATAAGAATTAGTGTAAGCGACTTGTAACTTTACTGCTGCTTTGTAGGTTTTCCAGTGAACAAACGTTTGCGAAACAGCAGGGTAATGCCAGAAACGCCACCTTGGCCCCATAATCTGACTGCAGCCATTCCGAGATTGAGGGCAATATGCAAAATGTTAAAACAATGGCATGCTCCTGGGTCAATGGGATATTTATCCTTTTTTACTAAAAGGTGAGATTTTTTTTTTTACATTTTCCAGAAAATCCATTAACATCAAATCAATTAGCAGCAAATTAATAGTACTTTAACACCTTCAGTTACTTTTTTCCTGTTCCACACACACTAATCTTCAGTGCCGTGTTGTCACACACACTATCTTTACAGTTTGTTCACTGTTTTAGGGCTTTTGCGCCCTATTTTTATGGCTAATTGTCCAGATTCAGCAAAAATAGCCGCTGTATTTCCTGCTTCTGCTTTTATACAGGCTGTCACTCATTTTTGATTGGCTGTGCTACCAATGTGATTTGATAGCTGCAAAGCATTAGGGAAGCCCACTCAAGGTCATGTCATCCTTCTCTGGCCGATGGAATCTTATGCAATGTGTAAAATGGCATTTTAAGCAAATCCCATAAATTGTTTAAATTTGCCAGATGCTCCAAAAATAAAAATTAGGCAAACATTTAATTTCCATTTTATCTCTCATTTTTAGACATCTACATTATGTCTCCTTCAATGTGTTTTATTTTAGTTTTTAGGGAACACCAATTCTCTTTCCGGAGATCCAGGTGTCAGAGAGCCTTATAGAAAAATGCCTTCTAGGAAAAAGCAGGCAACTTGGTTTTCCTTCAGAAGTAAATGATTTCTGCTACTTATAGGGTATGTCACAAGGTGACTTAAAATAGCGGGGGACAGAGGCTACTATGCAGTCCCTCACACTAGGGGACCCTAGGCTATCTCTAACCTCAGGGATACTCCTGATGGTGGAGATACTGGAGTCCAATGCCTGGCTATGCTCCTGTCCAGCACTACTCCAATACTCCCCTCCCACCAGGGAAGGATGGAGAAGGAGTGTGAAGGAAAACATTTAAAGACAGACAAGGGAAAACCAAAACTCTGACACACTGCAAACTCAATAGATAATGTGAGACTCAGAAGTAAATGAAGGGCAGAAAGGTAACAACAAAAAGACAACAAGGGTAAATTCCACAACCACACTAACCATTAATTAGTCTGGATCACAATACCTCAGCAGACCAGCTTAGAGTAACTATAGCCGGCATAGGTAGAAGGATCTAGCCAGCATATATAGGAGGAAAGCAGATGTGATTGGCTTTCCCACAACAAGTGATCAAAGGAGACTAACAAGCAGATGAGCAGAGATGAACTCTTGCTAGCCTGCCTATGAATTATCACTTTGCAGGTTGATGGCCGAGTTTTCCTGCGTTGACCAGATAAGTTATCAAGGGGAGTGTCAGAATCTGTAGTCTGAAAGGAACCTAATGCCGCCATGACAGTCTGCAAAGTTTGTAAAAATCTCCATGTGACAGAGCTACCTTGTAAGTCAATGCTTGACCCATAATAGAGCCTCATGCGCAATGAAGGATTTTAGACCAGTTCAAATGGAGCCGTCACCAATCGAAATTTACAAGTTTTTAAAACTTTGTAGTTTAATTGGTCATATGATAGGGCTGGTTACGTCTTATTCTAATGTTTCTAAACTATGCCACAAAGTAGTCAAACATCTTTTTACTGCATTTCCATCTGTACTGACCAGGCGTTCACTAGGTAAGAAGCCGGCCATGACTAGCAATGCTTCTGTATTGCTTGCCTAGTATTAATCCAGCTTCTATTGGACCAAAAACACAGCTGTAGAAAAACTTCAAATAGCTAATAAAATATATATATTTTTTTCCAGATTATTTTAAGGTTTATCTATCACCAGATTTACAATTAAAACTGTTTCAATTGTTAAATCTTAAGGGTGCTTTACACGCTGCGACATTGCTAGTGATAGCTAGCGATGTCGAGCGCGATAGTCTTCCCCCACCCGTCGTACGTGCGACATTTGGTGATCGCTGCCGTAGCGAACATTATCGCTACGGCAGCGTCACACGCACATACCTTGTCAGCGACGTTGCTGTGAACACTGAACAATCCCTCCTTCAAGGGGAGGTGCGTTCGTCGTCATAGCGACATCATTGCGGCGTCACTAAGCGGCCGACCAATAGAAGCGGAGGGGCGGAGATGAGCGGGACGTAACATCCCGCCCACCTCCTTCCTTCCGCATTGCCGGTGGAGGCAGGTAAGGAGATGTTCGTCGTTCCTGCGGTGTCACACATAGCGATGTGTGATGCCGCAGGAACGAGGAACAAAATCGTACCAGTGGCAGCAACGATATTAAGGAAAGGAGCGACGTGTCAACGGTCACCGTTTTTGGACGATTTTGCGATCGTTGATCGCCGCTCCTTGGTGTCACACGCTGCGATGTCGCTACCGGCGCCGGATGTGCGTCACTAACGACCTGACCCCGATGATCGGTAGCGATGTCGCAGTGTGTAAAGCACCCTTTAGACTTAATGAGGTTGGTGCACTTTTAAAATTTGTGTCAAAATCACTGCATATTTCTAATACTAAGATGAGCAATTTATGAGCACTGCTCTAGCTAGACTCAAAAAATGCTTATTGTAATATCAGGTAGGAAAACTTTCTGAAAACCAGGTTGGAAAGATCTGTTTAAAGGCAACCTGTCGCGTGGAAAAATGCTATTAACCTGCAGATATGTGGTTAATCTGCTGGTTAATAGCATTCTAAACCTGTTCGTTGCCTGTACATTAAACCCCGCTGCTGGGAGGAAATGAACTTTAATCCTTCGGGCAGCTTTCGAGTGTCAATTACAGGGACGGTGCCAGCATGGGTTCAGACATCGCCCTCTGTATAAACAGGTCTGACTGTAACTCCCCCCCTCCTTTCTGCATTGACTGAGAGCCGCTCAGCATTAGAGAAAGCTGGGGTGGTTACAGCCGCCGCTCTACATACACAGAGCAGTGACTGAACCGACGCCACCCCTGTCACTGAAACCTGAAAGCTGCCCAGAGGATTAAAGCTCATTTCCTCCCAGCAGCGGGAATGTGCAGGTGCTCGGCAAGTTCTGAATGCTATTACCATAAAGATTAACCCCATATCTGCAGGGTAATAGCAATTTTTTACATGACCGATTCTCTTTCAACTGATCTTTGAAGCCTGCAATGTTTCAGAATGCATGTACATAAAGAATAACACCATTTTAGACTTAGATCCTGCATTTTTGTTAGCTTTCCCCTCTATAGCAGGCGTGGGTAATTAATTTTCCTGAGGGGCCACATGAGCGATGGTGACTAGTATGGAGGCCGAAGAATTAGGCTGAAATTAATTCTGCTCAATATTAGTATTAACATATTAATTATAATTATTTTATATTATTATTACTTAATATTGAGCAGAATTAGGTAGTCTGCCATCCCCTGATATACAGTATGAGCCCTCACACAGCCCATCTGTATACAGTATGAGACCCTACAGTATGAACCCCCATATAGCACATCTATATATACAGTATAAGCCCCTACATAAAGTATAAACCCCCCACATAGCCCCTCTATATACAGTGTGAGCCCCCCATAGCCTCTCTATATACAATGTGAGCCCCCACATAGCCCCTGTACATACAGTGTAAGCCCCCACATAACCCCTCTATAACCAGTGTAAGCCCCTATATATACACACAATGTGAACCCTCACAAGGCCCTTCTATATACAGTGTGCCCCCCACGTAGCCCCCTACATAGAGTATGAGCCCCCACAAGGCCTCCTACATAAATGCAAACATCCCACACATATGAAAAACAATAACATACTCGCCTTGCTTCCGTACCCCTGGTGCTCTGCTGCAGCCTCCGGTGCACCGACACTCCGCACAGCAATCGTGATGATGTGATATTATTGAGTCTGCTGTGCCTCATGCTGATTGGTGGAAGATGGAGCTAGTGGCCACTCCTCCACCAATATTTTCACTGCTGTCTGCATCCTGTGGATACATATAGTAGTAACATCGGATGGCAGGCAGCAGACTTGTGGTGGGGTGGGCATGGTGTGGCCCATGGTCCACTGTTATCAGCCTGATGTAGAAACTTGGCACTCAAGATAAATGTGAATAGGGGTCTTTTTATTGAGAACAACATGTAGAACCAGCACAACCACAGACGTTTCAGCCAAAGACCTTCATCAGTGTGCGTGCAGGGGGTCCTCAGAAGGTATAGCAACTTGGCAACTGGCGTAGTCAGGTATGACGTGGTGTCCACATAGACAGCAGTGAACACCACGTCATACCTGACTACGCCAGTTGCCAAGTTACTATACTTTCTGAGGACCCCCTGCATGCACACTGATGAAGGTCTTTGACTGAAACGTCTGCTTCCGTTGGTCCTACAAGTTCTTCTCACTAAAAGACCGCTATTCATATTTATTTTGAGTGCCAACTTTTTGCATCTACTTGAAACGTTTTTGGACCCTACTTGAGCACCACTCCAGAAGTGCCGTGTGTCTCAACTCCCTGTTATCAGCCTGTCTGCTGTTGTACTGGAACAGTCAGAGGGCCGGATGTGGCTCTCAGGCCGCACTTTGCCTTGCTCTATAGGGTTTTAGTTGTCTCTTAGCTAGTGGGTGGAGACTAGCTGCCATGAGGTCTCCCACACACAGCACACAAGAAATTTCTCTTCTGTCTTTATATGGTATATGATCAGAAGCAGCAGCACCACAGAGGCTTTTATGATGCAGCTACTACTGAAGATTGTAGTTGTAAATCCAGCTGTGTGGTGAGATAAACACTTACTGGAAAGCCACAGTACTGAATGATGAGTTTATAAAAGAGGCAGCAGTGACCATAGGCATTTCAATTTGCCGTCCATTGTCTCCAGTTGGCTTTTTTTCATGAACAACTTAGCTGTAAGAAAACGCATCACTGAACCTTCATAGTGCTAAATGGATTAGTGGGGTCATAGCAGTTAAACATTTGCCCATCTGGCGGCATATCCCAACGATGCAATCCCTCCTACTATTCATATACCATGTAGGCTTATGTGCGACTGCTGCCATCACTTCCTCCAAAACACAATATAAATACATTGAAATTTGTTATCAAGTATTTAATCATATTATTAATCAATCAAGCAGGAAAAAAAATTGTCTAAAAATATCTAGGTGAATTTTTTTCATGTCGAGGAGCTCAGATCTGTTCCTTAGTTTTTGTACAATGGGGACTATATCATCTTCGGGATCTATCACTCACGTCTCCATTCTTTGTCCCGATGTTGCTGTAAGAGCTTTCAATGCTTTATTATGTTTGATCGTTTGTCTTTATCATCCCAAGTCCTCTTCATCATCTTCTTAGCAGAGCCTTAAAGAAAGACATTGCACAGACCATAGTGTGGTGACGATTTCACATTTGTTAACATATTTTTAGGTCTTAATGGCACTTTTTTTGGTAAATGACAAAGCAAAGTTAATGGTTTTACTACTTCCGTTATCAAGAAAGAATATTAACCCCTTGCTGCATATGGACATACTGTTAAGGGTGCTTTACACGCTGCGATATCGGTAACGATATATCGTCGGGGTCACGTCATTCATGACGCACATCCGGCGCCGTTACCGACATCGCAGCGTGTGACACCAAGGAGCGACTATCAACGAGCAAAAAAACATGAAAAATCGTGGCTCGTTGACACGTCGCTCTTTTCCTTAATATCGTTGCTGCTGCAGGTACGATGTTGTTCGTCGTTCCTGCGGCAGCACACATCGCTGTGTGTGACACCACAGGAGCGACGAACATCTCCTTACCTGTGTCCACCAGCAATGAGGAAGGAAGGAGGTGGGCGGCATGTTCCGGCCGCTCATCTCCGCCCCTCCTCTGCTATTGGACGGCTGCTGTGTGACGTCGCTGTGACGCCGCACAAACCGCCCCCTTAGAAAGGAGGCGGATCGCCGGCCAGAGTGACGTCGCAGGGAAGGTAAGTCCATGTGACGAGTGTTAGCGATGTTGTGCGCCACGGGCTCCGATTTGCCCGTGTCGCACAACCGACGTGGGTGGGTGTACGCTCGCTAGCGATATCGATACCGATTTTGCAGCGTGTAAAGTACCCTTTAGTGTTCGTTAATTTGCACAATGTGTTTCTGGCAATGGAAGTATAGACATATCTGTTGGATGACCCATGCACAAGAACTTGGTCTTCACTAAGGTGTAATATCTCTCTGCGGAGATATGAGATACCTTATTGATTAACTTTCAAAGATCAAAGTTATTTGTATCCCAAAGTGGTGCCATAGAAAACTACAACTTCATTCTCAAAGAAGCAAACATTTGTACAGGACTGGCCAGTGTGAGTACATCTTTTGGTATCCCACTGATTGGATAGCTGAAGGGGCCACAGGTCCCCGGCGAGTGCTTCCATTTCTTTGCTTACTAGACACGGTTCCATCAATTTGTTGAGCAGCTGAGTCCCATTCAAGTGATTGGTAATACCAGGCACAACCATGACCTAATGAATAAGACTTTGTGCTCATCAGAGCATCATAGCCCCTTAAAGAATCACTCACATCAAAGTTTTTATCCTTTAATATATTGAAGTCATCATATTTTATAGCACTGTGTACTCAGAACTGCTCATTTTGTCTTTCTTCCCAGTTAATTCTTCTCTTTTTTTCTGCTCTATCTAAAAACAGGAAGTCACTTTTCCCTGCATGAGTCATTTGCCAGCTGCTCCCTCCTACAAGGAACTTTTGCAGTGATGACTCATGATTAGAGATCAGCGAACTTGAAGTTCTGTACAAACTCAGACTTTTCCAAGAAAATAAAGTTCGGGTTCAGAGATTCAAAGTTCAGCTGGACCAGCAGAGTCCAAACTTCCACGAGTCCGCTAATCTCTACTCATAATGGCAATAGATTTCCCATTTCTACATAGAGCTTAGAAGGATTCAGCTATTCTGTTTTTAATCATGTGATGTCATAGACCTAATGGTAAAGAAAAGAATTAACTTTTATAGAAGGGCAAAATGAGCAGTTGTAAAAACACAGTGCTTTACAATATGATGATTGCAATATATTTGGAGGATAAAAATGTTGATGGGAGTGCTTCTTTAATACAGCTGATCGGTGAGTGTGCCGAGAGTCAGACCCACACCAATCTGATATTGATAACCTATTCTAAGAATAGACCATTGATTCAAAAGTCCTTAAAACCCCTTTAATGTCTTGACATTGACAATGTAACCTAAGGTTTTTGCACAGATTTGTTGATCTAGTCTTGCCATTGACTATCTAAAGTCTCTGCCGGAATGTCTATCTAGTCTTGAAATTGACACCCCTATCTAAAGACTTCACAGGGATGTATATCTAAAGTTTTGACAGTAATAACGCTATCTAAAGTCTTTGCAGCGATGTCTCTAAAGTTTTACCATTGACACCCCTATCTTCGCGGGAATGTCTATTTAGCCTTGACATTAGATAAAAGCTGAAGGGAAAAAGCACAATAGGTCTTACCCAACAGACATATGAGTAATAAGGGAATGTGGTCACCTTATGGGGTTGTGTGTCACATACCTAGAATTAAAGCATGCAATCAGCTACTGCAGAGTCCACTTGCTAAAAAAGCCGAAGCAGATCAGGAACAAAGTAGATGTGGAACTGTTACTGTGCTGCTGAAGATATGACATAAATCCAGGAAAGTTGAATGAAGGTGGTTTTATTCTACACGTTTCGAAGTGTCACCCCACTTCATCAGGAAATCCACCGATATAACCTGATGAAGAAGTGGGGTGACACTTCGAAACGCGTAGAATAAAACCACCTTCATTCAACTTTCCTGGATTTATGTCATATCTTCGGCAGGGCAGTAACAGTTCTACATCTACTTTGTTCCTGATCTGCTTAGCCTTGACATTGACACCCTTATCTTAATTCTTTGCAGGGATGTTTCTATCTAGTCTTGATATTGACACCCCTATCTTTGGACTTCACAGGGATGTCTATCTAAAGTCTTGACAGTAATAACACGATCTAAAGTCTTTGCAGGGATGTCTCTAAAGTTTTGCCATTGACACTCCCATCTAAAGCCTTTGCAGGAATATCTATCTAGCCTTGACATTGACACCCTTATCTAAAGTCTTTGCAAGGATGCCTCTATCTATTCTTGATATTGATACCCCCTAACTAAGGACTTTGCAGGGATGTATATCTGAAGTCTTGACAATGATACCGCTATCTGAAGTTTTCGCAGGAATGTCTCTATCTAAAACCTTGCCATTGACTCCACTATCTCTTCGAAGGGATGTCTCTAACTAAAGACTTGCCACTGACACCCCTTTGTAAGGTTTTCACAGGGATAGATCTGAAGTCATGACATTGTTGCCCCTATTTAAGGTCTTCGAAGGGATGTCTATGTATAGTTGGCATTGACACCCCTATCAAAGGTCATCGAAAGGATGTCTGTCAAGCCTTGACATTAACACCCCTATCTAAAGTCTTTGCATGGATGTCTCTATCTAAAGTTTTAACATTGACACCACTATCTAAGGTCTTTGAAGGGATGTGTCTATGTATTCTTGACATTGACACCACTATCTAAGGTCTTCGAAGGGATGTGTCTATGTACTCTTGACATTGACACCACTATCTAAGTTCTTCAAAGGGATGTGTCTATGTATTCTTGACATTGACACCACAGTCTAAGGTCTTGATAGTGATGCCAATGTCTAAAATCTTGGCTTTGGTACAACTATGTAAAGTCTTAAAATCTAAACCCTGTGCTCTTTTCATTTTTAGAAAAAAAAGAGCAGTCAATGTGTATGATGGGAATACTCAAAGTTTAAAATGAATTCTTTCATGAATGACCTTGATGATAACCATTGGTGACTGGTATATGCCTCTGAATTTGATCCTTCTTTCAGAGAGTCGGCAACTTTTCCATCTTAACGATGATACTTGACCTGTCTTTGTTATCACTGTACAATTACAAGGTCTGAACTTTTCACAGGATCCATTAGCAGCTGAAGTTTTAAAGATAGTGTCTAAGAAGAAAGTAAAAGCAAAGTTAACAAGCCGAATACCCAAGTCATCTTCAGAGTTGATGGTGTTCATTACGCAAGGTTGGCCAAGTCTAGATAATGTGTTCGTTGATGTGCTCCCAAAATCGGAACTTTCGGGAATGTTCCCCAGTATGCAGAAGTTCATTCAAAAATATTAACAGAGATGAAAAAATATCCATAATATGCTGGAGGCAACATCCATGATCCATGTGGCTTTTGTGATGGGTTTGGCTCTAACTTGAGAAACCCTTGGACTAATACATTAGTAAATAGTCTCCCCAAGAACATTAAACTTCTACGTCAGGTTAATAAGATTCTCCCGAGTCTTTCATATCCTTTATATTTCTCGATGTACCTGCACAATGCAGTCCATGGTATTTTATCATATATCACCGAGTGAGTGGGATCAGCCATCTCATTAGCTTATTGGGACTTCTCGGCTGTTGTGAAAATCATATAACTTATAATAAAGCACGTAAATGTCAACCAGTCAAAGAGGAATTGCATTGTGCAGAAATCAATGAGAACACTGGATATTTTATTGATGTTGGAATAAATATGAAATGAGAAAAAAGAAAATAAATCTAAAATACAAAATTGTGATAAAAGACACATGGAGCGAAAGATGGGTGCCAAGCATGAAAATGGGTCAAAAGTGAAATACCAAGGAAGAGCCTGGAATAATAAGAAAATAAAAAAGGACAACAAATAACATACGGGATATGGATTTGAAAAGATCAAAGTATGTGGTAGAAGATGGATAATAGTGGGAGGACAGCAAATATGGACAGAGGATCAGCAGACAGTAGGGTGGGAAAGCCAAGAAAGTCAATAAAATAAGGAAAAGATAAAAGGACCCGTTAATGTAATGTCATCTTTATAAAGAAGACTTTTTCAGCATGAAGGTATTCCAGAACCATAAGTTTGCAGAGAAGATGTCAATAATTAACACTATTGAGTGTCTCTGTCACACGGTGTTGTGCGCAAAACTCGCCGAGTGTCATGGCGACATCAGACGATGGTCACACTACAGATTCTGACACTTCACACTACGGTTTCTCTGCTGTTTCAACCAGCTATGTGCTCATTAATCATCAGGCTAGTAAGAGTTAATGTAGCTTACCGGGAGGTGGAGAATGGGCCCTGTGCTGGCTGCGGGGACTGTGCTGGCTGCGGGGACTGTGCTGGCTGCGGGGGCTGTGCTGGCTGCCGGGGCTGTGCTGGCTGCCGGAGCTGTGCTGGCTGCGGGGGCTGTGCTGGCTGCGGGGGCTGTGCCGGTCTGCCGGGGCTGTGCCGGTCTGCCGGGGCTGTGCTGGCTGCCGGGGCTGTGCTGGCTGCCAGGACTGTGCTGGCTGTCAGGACTGTGCTGGCTGCGGGGGCTGTGTCACGTAGGGTGATGCTGCAGGTAGTGCGGAGTGTGTCCCAGATGCTCAGTCAGCGATGCGGGCTTCAAATAATGGCGCCCGTAGTTGGCGCAAGCGCAGATGAACCTCTCAGCTCAAGATCTCATCTGCACACATGCCACCTCCAGCCCATTAGTCTCCCAACAGTGGATTTAAGGGAAATGGTGCCTGGAGGTGGCACGTACGCAGATGAGATCTCTGCTTCTCATTGAGCAGATAGCTCAATCTATGCCCACACCAACTACGGGCATCATTTCTTTTAAGCCCGCACCGCCGACAGAGCATCTGGGGCAATGGCCGCAACACCTCCAGCATCCCCCTACTCCACCACTGCACCTGCCTCCTGTGACCCCGCTCCACCACCGCTGCCTTTCCTCCGGTAAGACACCATAGGATTATAAGACGGACCCTATTTTTTTCTCTAAATTTGGGGTGTGTCTTATAATCCAGTACGTCTTACAAAACAAACAAAAAATACGGTATATTTTGCTAAGAAGTTAATTGCAAAATTGCTTATTTTGACATTTCACAATATCAGACCAACCCCAGTCGTTAAAACAGGGGAGTACTGTGTAAAATGATTACCTCTTACATTAATTGTTCCTTATAAGTAATAGCACCTATCGGAATTTATTCACTCTTTGCAAAAATTGTATTTGCCAAATTGTTCCGCTTAATTGTGAACTTTTATCAACAAAAATGAAATATTTCTACATGTGTTTGCCAAGTGGAAAGGCAAATGCTGAACATGGATTTTTTGTATGCCACACAGATCTATAGTAAGGGTCAATTAGGAATAGTGGATAGTCTCTGCAATCTTTCATTCTTGGAGGCAAAAGCCGAGCACATTAATCTCCACAGTTATCCACAAATTGAACCTTATGAACAGAGCCATATATCATGTCCTCTGGTCCGGTAGCCGCCTCTCGTCACACATTTTATGCAGTTTCCCACCCTGCCGGATTGTCACATCGCACAGTGAAGCAAGCATGAGTAATAACGCTCAATGTGATTTACTATATCTTAGGCTACAGTTGCCAATATGTGCCTAAATGAATGCTAAAGCCTTGTTTTTCTTAGGAAAATTGATGATCCAAGTGCAGTGATGCCGCCCGCTGCCGTAGATTCTGTCAATGCACATGCAGAAGTAGACAGATATATAATTAAAGGAGGGTTCACCAAGTAGGTGACATCTTAGGCTACTTTCACACATCCGGATTTTTGCTCTGCGGCACAATACGGCGTTCTGCAGAAAAACCGCAACCGGCTTTTGTAACGCCGGTTGCGGGTTTTTTTGCATAGACTTACATTAGTGCCGTATTGTGCCGCAGGGGCTTGCGTTCGGTCCGGTTTTGGCCGCATGCGGCAGATTTAGCCGATGCCGCGGCCGGATCGAACGTTCCCTGCAACGTTTTTTGCTCCGGCAAAAAACACTGCATCGCGCCGCATCCGGCCGCTGCGGCGCATTTTTCAATGCATACCTATGGAGGCCGGATGCGGCGCGATGCGGAAAAAACCGCATCCGGTCGCCGCATGCGGTTTTTTCCACTGCGCATGCTCAGTAGCATGCCGCAACCGGAAAAAAACGGACAGGCCGCATGTAAAAACTTATGCAAAGGATGCGGTGTTTTCGCCGCATCCGTTGCATAGTTTTCACAGCCGGATTGAGCCGCAGGGCTCAAACCGGATGTGTGAAAGTAGCCTTACTGAGGAAACCACTAAATTCGTAAACCCGTGATTAACATTTCTTACATAAAACCTTCTAGAAGTTAACGAAAAAATTGAAAAATGTTATAATTAGGAAAAAAAAACCACACACTTTTAAAAGTTGGGATCTGCTCCTCCAATTCTCCCCAGCAATAATCCCATGCCATTTCCCAAAGTTTAGATTTTCTCATCAATCTGAGCACCATCAAAAACTAATGAAATCTGTGAGCGATTGGGTGGCAGATTAAAGTTCTTCGCAGTGGACTATGCCTACACTACCGTCTGCGTGATGTCAGGCAAGGAAATCAAAATGTGAGCCATAAATCAAGTCAAAGAGGGTCTGTCCGTGCACATTCTGCGCCATCATGTGAGTGCCCTGATGATAGGAAGAGGGAGAGGAGACACCTCCTGCTGCTCACCCAAGTCTGTACCCTATAACATCCTTATACGGGTCTTTCCCTCTGTTACCGTAACACACCTAGGCCTTCACTTGCCCTGATCTCACCCTTGCTAGTGAGAAGGCCAGCGAGAACACTAGTCTCAACACTGCAATAATAGAACACAAGGTAAGGGAGACAGACCGAGGAAAAATAGACAAAAAGGGAAAAAAACATTCAAAGCTCCTCCAATGCAGCTAACCACCACACCAGAAATAGTCAAAACTTCTCAGCTTTGTATGTTATAAAAACCGAAAAGACAAAGAACGGGGGGCACAAATGGTTTCTTATCCGGGGGTACCAAAAGGAATTTAATAGGTGCACTAACCTTCAAAAACAAAATCAATATTGTACACTACCTTATTGACTTTTGTTTCTTGAAGGAGTTATAGAGCTCCGAAATGCGTAGAACAATAAAATCAGATGTTTTAATCTCCACCAATCTTCAGTGTTCTTCTTCTTGCAGTGCGGATTAACCCTTTTATTCCATTTAATTCATTGCCAGCTTCCTCCAGAGACAGGCTCCTTCCAAAGTGGAAAGCATAAGAATGAGATTCTATAATCGGTGTCAGATGGTAAGACGTTTTATAGCAAAGGGGAGTAGTCACAAAAGAGCTGCACCTGAGATTAAGGCTACCAAAGAACAGCTAGATACAGTTAGGTCTAGAAATATTTGGACAGTGACACAATTTTCGCGAGTTGGGCTCTGCATTCCACCACATTGGATTTGAAATGAAACCTCTACAACAGAATTCAAGTGCAGATTGTAACGTTTAATTTGAAGGTTTGAACAAAAATATCTGATAGAAATTGTAGGAATTGTACACATTTCTTTACAAACACTCCACATTTTAGGAGGTCAAAAGTAATTGGACAAATAAACCAAACCCAAACAAAATATTTTTATTTTCAATATTTTGTTGCAAATCCTTTGGAGGCAATCACTGCCTTAAGTCTGGAACCCATGGACATCACCAAACGCTGGGTTTCCTCCTTCTTAATGCTTTGCCAGGCCTTTACAGCCGCAGCCTTCAGGTCTTGCTTGTTTGTGGGTCTTTCCGTCTTAAGTCTGGATTTGAGCAAGTGAAATGCATGCTCAATTGGGTTAAGATCTGGTGATTGACTTGGCCATTGCAGAATGTTCCACTTTTTTGCACTAATGAACTCCTGGGTAGCTTTGGCTGTATGCTTGGGGTCATTGTCCATCTGTACTATGAAGCGCCGTCCGATCAACTTTGCGGCATTTCGCTGAATCTGGGCTGAAAGTATATCCCGGTACACTTCAGAATTCATCCGGCTACTCTTGTCTGCTGTTATGTCATCAATAAACACAAGTGACCCAGTGCCATTGAAAGCCATGCATGCCCATGCCATCACGTTCCCTCCACCATGTTTTACAGAGGATGTGGTGTGCCTTGGATCATGTGCCGTTCCCTTTCTTCTCCAAACTTTTTTCTTCCCATCATTCTGGTACAGGTTGATCTTTGTCTCATCTGTCCATAGAATACTTTTCCAGAACTGAGCTGGCTTCATGAGGTGTTTTTCAGCAAATTTAACTCTGGCCTGTCTATTTTTGGAATTGATGAATGGTTTGCATCTAGATGTGAACCCTTTGTATTTACTTTCATGGAGTCTTCTCTTTACTGTTGACTTAGAGACAGATACACCTACTTCACTGAGAGTGTTCTGGACTTCAGTGGATGTTGTGAACGGGTTCTTCTTCACCAAAGAAAGTATGCGGCGATCATCCACCACTGTTGTCATCCGTGGACGCCCAGGCCTTTTTGAGTTCCCAAGCTCACCAGTCAATTCCGTTTTTCTCAGAATGTACCCGACTGTTGATTTTGCTACTCCAAGCATGTCTGCTATCTCTCTGATGGATTTTTTCTTTTTTTTCAGCCTCAGGATGTTCTGCTTCACCTCAGTTGAGAGTTCCTTAGACCGCATGTTGTCTGGTCACAGCAACAGCTTCCAAATGCAAAACCACACACCTGTAATCAACCCCAGACCTTTTAACTACTTCATTGATTACAGGTTAACGAGGGAGACGCCTTCAGAGTTAATTGCAGCCCTTAGAGTCCCTTATCCAATTACTTTTGGTCCCTTTAAAAAGGGGAGGCTATGCATTACAGAGCTGATTCCTAAACCCTTTCTCCGATTTGGATGTGAAAACTCTCATATTGCAGCTGGGAGTGTGCACTTTCAGCCTATATTATATATATAATTGTATTTCTGAACATGTTTTTGTAAACAGCTAAAATAACAAAACTTGTGTCACTGTCCAAATATTTCTGGACCTAACTGTAGGAAAGAGTCCTTAACACCTACAGCACTAAAAGAAAGTAGATTCACTCAAATACATACAAGTTATAGATCTGCGAACAATAAGAAGTTTTGACCTTCTGGTCCAAGACCCGCCAGAGGTCTCCCCAGAGAGGGACACACAAATGACAGGCAACTTACACCTTAAAGAACAAAGGATTGATAGTTCAAAATCTGTCATGCCAAATCCTTATCTCCCCGAAAATTATCTGATTATCTGTTACGGGAGAGTTGGGATGCCCCCATACACATTGGACTGTTTGCCAAACCCACTGATATTGGTGGGTTCACCTAGCGTTAGTCTAAGGTGGATGGTGTTAGGGGTACTTTGCACGCTGCGACATCGGTAACAATGTGTTACTGATGCTGCAGCGATAGTCCCCGCCCCCGTCGCAGGTGCGATATCTTGTGATTGCTGCCGTAGTGAATATTATCGCTGCGGCAGCTTCACATGCACTCACCTGCCCTGCGATGTCGCTCTGGCCGGCGACCCGCCTCCTTACTAAGGGGGTGGGTCGTGCGACGTCACAGCGACGTCACATGGCAGGCGGCCAATAGAAGCGGAGGGGCGGAGATGAGCTGGACGTAAACATCCCACCCACCTCCGTCCTTCTGCATTGCAGCCGGGACGCAGGTAAGGTGATGTTCCTTGCTCCTACGGCTTCACACACAGCGATGTGTGCTGCCGCAGGAACAAGGAACAACATCGTACCGTCGCAGCTGCAAAATTATGAAAATGTCGCACCCTACACCGATCATACGATAACGACGCTTTTGCGCTCGTTAATGGTATGTAAAAGGATTCACATACTGCGATGTCAACAGCGACGCTGGATGTGCGTCAATTTTGATTTGACCCCACCGACATCGCACCTGCCATGTCGCAGCATGCAAAGTACCCCTTAGTCTAAGGTCATATGTATATGACTTTGGGTGCAAAAAAAGGTTTTCTTCCTCCACCAGTTTACCAAAAGATCACAAGAACAATCAGTCCTGCACTTATTGAAATTTAAATACTACAGCAGGGTTTTATTGCTCAGAGGAAGAATGGTTAAATGGTCAACCTAGGTTGTAATGTGGACAGATAGGACGAGTGTGCTAAATACTTATAGCGGCTTTTACATAGTATATCCAAAAAAAGGCTCAAATAGGACATCAACGGAAGGTTAGCCAGTCCTTAGAAAAATACGTAAAGTGTTTGATGTTTCTTCCTCTGAAAAAAAGGGACATTTTAGCAAGAGAATGATCAAGGAATGTGCAATGGCCATTATCATGATGTGCCTAATGGAGCTTCAGGAGGATGTAGATGGTGGTCACATATTTTACAAGAAGACATGTCGATATGGAGATAATTGTGGTCTACTGAGATGTCAATGAAAGTCCTCTGTGCCGTAGCCATTACTGTGTTCTCTTGTCTATATTCAGCTTTTACCATTTGTTACTTGTATCATCCATACTGCACTTAAAATTCTAGCGGTAAAGAACATTTTCTAAGCAAATCCTGAGCATATTACGTTGTGATTATCTTCTTAAGATCCCTTTTAGTCTGAAGTGTCTTTTCTAAGTTGGTCAGAATGTATCCTCTTACAAGAGCCTCATGGTGTTCTACAGGGCAAGATAACGGGTGTAGAGTATGTCTACAGCGCCCCCTCAGGAGAAATATAGCATTAAACAGTTCCCGTTGACCTTAGACGGCTTGTCCATGCGATCAGTAACCTTATTGGATCCTCCAGTGCAAGAGACGCAGGGTAGACCTCTGTACAAACTGGAAACCACTCAGAACTCAAAATTCCCTTTAAAAATCTTTGTAATTCCTGGCGACATCAGAACAGGTGGTCTGGGCATGTAGGCGTTTCAGAGAAAATTTAGTTAGGAGATCCAACTGAGGGAGACAGCCGCAGACAAAGATAGTCTAGTGCCTTCTCCCAGTGCCGATCTAGATGATTGACAGGTCTCTCCCTATGTAAACAAGAGGCAGAGACCTGTCAATCATGTCTAGGAGTGCTGGAAAAAGTCGGCTCGGTCGGTGCCAGACTAGCCTCACTTTCAGCTGCATCTTCTAATTATATTTTGTCTGAAATATGCATTTCAGAAAAAAATATACCTGGCTGCAATCGTGCTGACTGAGGTTTCGAGAGCATTAATATAAGAACACATTTCTTTTAAGGGATTCCAATTGTTTTAAAAAAAAATGAAATATTGATAGGTCTCAAGTTTTGTGCTTAGACCCCACCAATCACTAATTGCTAAAAGTCTATAATCTTTGCACTTTGTGTTGTTCAGCAAGTGATAATCAAGAGATAAGCGGCCCCATGGAAGTATTGGTTCGGCCGGACTTCAGTTAAAAGTTGTTTCAGGACCCAGACTTGACCTGAACTTGTTCTCTGACCCCATACACCGTATAAGTCAATGGGGATCCGAATTTACGGGCTAACGAGAATAATGGAAGTTGAATAAGTGCATTTTGCTTGGGGGAGACCCCAGGTGAATCTGGTATCAAAAGGTCATAGCGCCTCGCTGCTGGCAGGTCCACTGCTGTTAGTTAACATCTCCTTCCTTGCGGTACTGTAAGGGTTAAGCACCCTTTTCTGCCTGACTGCGGGCTGTAGCTTTCAATCTCAGGTGTGGCTCTTTGGGATCACTCCCCTTCACTATTTAAGTCATGTGATCTGATCACGTGATGCCTGTGATAGAAACTGAATCCTTATTTCCATGTAGTCCACTTTGGAAGGAGCAAGCTCTGGAACAAGTCTGTTGTGTTATGCACAGCTGTGGTGTTTGCTGCACTGAAGACGCCTGGAGTGTCTTTTTACTTGCATGTCTATTTTCCCTGTTTGTTTTCCTTCCTTTCTGTTTCTGTATTGTAGTGGCGAGTCTAGTGAACTCGTTGGCCTACTCACTAGGCAGGGTGAGTGCAGGGCTACCTGAGGGCCTAAGGTATCCTGCTCACCGACAAGTTGAAATAACCTGTATAGAGACGCTAGGGAGCTCAGGTAACAGCTTGAGGTGAGTTCAGGAGGTGCCCCCTCATTTCTTTCCCTAGCGGCCAGGGACCTGTGTTGTATCATGACCCCTGTGTTACCTGTGTGTTGTAACATCTTCTGGGGGTTTACCAGGTAATAGGTAAACCCTGTTAGTCACGTGCATGAAAATAAGTCAAAGATTGGGCAGTTCAGCTCTCAGCTCACATACAGCAAGTGATATATGGAGCATTTCTGGGGAACAGCAGGATGTTTGTTTTTTTGGGTTTTTGTTTTTTTTTGTTTGTTTTTTACACACAGCATCCGAAAATGTTATTTTTACCCCCAGTGAGAACCAGAAAGTTCAAGTGGCTCTCACTGGGCCAACCACCGAGCGTACCCCAGCTCCGCGATGCTCGATCAAGTGGTTAGCATATGAACAGCAGCCAAACTTGAGGGTGCTTTACACGGTGCGACATCGCTAGCGATTGCTAGCGATGTCACTGGTGAAAGCACACTCCCCCATCGGTTGTGCGTCATGGGCAAATCACTGCCCGTGGCGCACAACATAATTAGTCCCCATCACACATACTTACCTGCCTATCGACGTCGCTGTGACCGGCGAACCGCCTCCTTTCTAAGGGGGCGGTTCATTCGGCGTCACAGCGGCGTCACTAAGCGGCCGCCCAATAGAAGCAGAGGCGCGGAGATGAGCGGCCATAACATCCCGCCCACCTCCTTCCTTCCTCATTGCCGGCGGCCACAGATACGGTGATGTTGCTCGTTACTGCGGTGTCATACATAGCGATGTGTGCTGCTGCAGGAACGACCAACAACCTGCGTCCGGCAACAGCAACAATAATTGGGATTTGAACAACGTGTCAACGATCAACGATAAGGTAAGTAATTTTGATCGTTAACGGTCGTTCGTAGCTGTCATACGCTACGACGTCTCTAACAAGGTCGGATGTGCATCACGAATTCCGTGACCCCAGTGACATCTCGTTAGCAATGTCGCAGCGTGTAAAGCGGCCTTTGGGCACGGACTGTTTATAGAAAACCATGTGTGGGTTTCAACCCTGGATACCCAGTGTTCAGTACGAACCCCGAACTTTACAGGTCAGGTTTGCTCATCTCTACCAACGAACAGAACGATCAT
Organism: Anomaloglossus baeobatrachus; assembly: GCF_048569485.1. Taxonomy (NCBI): domain Eukaryota; kingdom Metazoa; phylum Chordata; class Amphibia; order Anura; family Aromobatidae; genus Anomaloglossus; species Anomaloglossus baeobatrachus. The sequence continues at coordinate 54,663,253 of NC_134364.1, read as the reverse complement.
AAGCACAAGAGCACAGCGCTCACCAGAGAATGTCTCCCACTTTGTTCAATCATTCAGTCGGGGTCTCGGCACCTCAACACTACTGATCAAAACTGCTGACATGTCAAAATGATAGGTCCCCTTTTGGGAGGCAAAGAAAAAAAAATACTATGTAAAAAACTCATAAGTCCCCCTAGTTGAAATTGCAGGCAGAAATAATTTTACCATTTGTAACCTAATGACATGGGGTTGTGAGCTCTGTATTTAAAGGAATGATCTCCGACCATAAGGAAGATGTCTTTAAAAATGATTTCGCACAGAAAGTTGAACATGTTGGAAGCTTGAACAAAAAGCCAAACCATTGGCCTGTATCAGCAGGAAGAGGGGGCAGTTTCGAGCCACTTTACTTAGCCTTGTGGTAGATGATGATGTTTTTTTTCTTCCAAATTCTTTAAAATGGTGCTTGGAGTTCATGAGTCTTAAAAATAAAAAAATATTTTTTCCAACTGTGAGAGAATACAATCCATTGTGTTCTTATAGAAACCATCTTGTCTTATAAATGAATGATGTCATAGGGCTCAGCTAACACTGATGGGCAGCGAAGTTTTCCATTTCTACACACACCCCTGAGGCTCTTATTGGTGCATAGTTCAGGAGTTATTTCTTTGTTTGGGATACTATATAAACTGGTCACATGATGTAATAAAGCAAAAACTTTCAGTACATCACAAAGCGTGTGTGCTGCAATGATTGCCCAAGCACTTATAAAACAAATTAACTAATTTGGAGTTCCAATGGCATAGAAGGAGTGTATTTCGTTCACACAACTTTTTAGCTTAAAAAGTCACAAAACAACTGGTGCACATAAAATCATTCCAGATGGGGGACAAGAGTACATCTGCACCAAATTTTGGAGATTTTAAAAAAATTGTTATTTGAAAAATCACCCAAAACAACTGGAAATCCCAAACCTGGTCTTCAATGGTAAATTCCACAAAAAAAACCCAAGTGAACAGATAAAATAGACTTTAGAAAAGATGAAAATTAAGAAAAAGAGTAATGTGCAATTAAAAAAAAAGGCAAAAAAAACACCAAAAGATAGACAAAAAGGTCAACATGAAATTATCGCATGGGCCCAGAGTATTTCCAAATGGGTTTAGCACATTAAATGTCACACTCTCTTGTACTTTTACATATTTATTTATGAATAATTAAGGATAATGGTGTTAAAATTGTGTTTTCTAATGCCTTGTACTTTTAATTATTGCAAAAAGAAAGTAAAATGTCAACTGTGCCTTTTGTAGCTGACGTTGACCTTTCTCTTTTAGCTCTCCTTTATGCAACTATTTTTGGAAACGTGACCACCATTTTCCAGCAGATGTACGCCAACACCAACCGCTATCACGAGGTGCTGAACAATGTGCGCGACTTCCTCAAACTCTATCAAGTTCCTAAAGGCCTTAGCGAGAGAGTCATGGATTACATTGTATCAACGTGGTCCATGTCCAAAGGCATTGATACAGAAAAGGTACGAGTCCATGAGGTAAACGTTCAAAAATTATGCATTTCAATTCTAAATAATTAACCACGTCATGTCCATCGCTAACCATCTACTAATACTGTGTGTATTCTGTATCATGTCCATGCTGCATGTGGTCATTGGAAAAGAAGCAATATGTGATATTCTCGAATGTCCACTTAAAGGAATGCTAAACCTAGAAATTATAACATTAAACAAGAAATATAGTTGTCTTGTTCCTTAGCCTGCAGGATCCTTAAAGGTTGTCCACTACTTTAACATTGATGACCTATTCAATGTCTGATCGGCTGGAGTTCGACACCCTACAAGCCCACCAGCTGTTCTTGGTGCCGGCGGTGTCAGCAGGTGGCTGGAAAGGCCCAGTCCTGGAGCTGCCCAGTCTTCTGATAGCGCCCGAGGCTGGGTCCTGCCCATCCCTTTATGGGTGGATGTGACGGGGCAGCTCTGGAACTAAGCATTTCTGGTCCCCTGTTGCCACCACTGGCCCCGTGAACAGCTGATCGATGGAGGTGCTAGGTGTCGGACCCCAGCCGATCAGACATTGATGACCTATTCGAAGGTAAAGTAATGGACAACCTCTTTAACTAGTCAGTCCCGAACAAATCCTGCAGAGACCAAAGGAGTTAACCACCTGATCAGTTTCATCTTCAGCTGGTGATCACCTAAAGCTTCATCCTCTAAGTGAAGGGGCATGGTTTTGCAATCTTTAGTTCTTCTGCAAACAGATCAGAGGGCGGAGGGTCCTGCTGCAGTCAGTTGTCCAACGTCAAGATACTGGACAACAAGGAGGGACATGATTGAGCTCCTGAGAAGTATTATATATTTCTCAAATGTAATGATAATAAAAAGAGAAAATATGATCAAAGAAAAAGAATAAGTGAAGGAGAACAGTAATATTTTTATATTTCTGCTTAGTGTTCCTTTAAACATTAATATAATCCATTCTGGTTAGTGTTAGGTGTAGAGAGGAATGAATCTCTTGAAATTCATTGAAAAGCAGATTCACTAAAATTGGGAGTCAAATTCGTTTTAGTCCAATCAAATTAAAAGAAACCCAAAAAGATGTTGATTTTGCTCTCAGGTTTCTTCAAACCCCAAAAGCATAATAGAAGGATGGAAAAGCATTAAAGGGAACCTGTCAGGTGCAATATGTACCCAGAACCACAAGCAGTTCTGGATGCATATTGCTAATCCCTGCCTAACCGTCCCTGTATCTAGTAGCATAGATAAAGAGATCTTTAGAAAAAGTATTTCTAAAGATCATTTATTATATGCTAATGAGGCCAGGGACTAGTCTCAAGGCTGTGAATTTCCTTGGCTAGTCAGCCCCAGTAGCATATTAGCTCGCCCCTGTGGTCGTACTAACATGCTAATGAATGCGCAGTGATGCCGCACATACCTCAGTCTTGATGGCGGCCGGCGGAGGATGAATGCACTCTGTACATGATCCGGAGTCCCTGGGACTTCCGGTCATGCGCACTATAGCTCACTGAAGCCGGGAAGCTTACACCCAGCATCGATTTAGTGAGCATTGAAGTTCAGGGCACTCCAGATCATGCGCAGGGCGTATCCATCCTCCTCCGGCCGCCATGAATAGTGAGGTATCTGCGGCGAAGCTGATTATTCATTAGCATGTTAGTACGCCCACAGGGGTGTGCTTACATGTTAAGGGGGCCGACTAGCCAAGGGAACTCACGCCCTTGCGACTAGTCCCTGGCCTCATTAGCATAGAAGAAACTAAATACTTTTTCTAAAGATCTCTTTATCTATGCTAGTGTATACAGGGACAGTTAGGCAGGGATTAGCAAAATACACCCAGAACTGCTCGTGGTTCTGATTGCATATTGCACCGGACAGGTTCCCTTTAAAAAAAAATAAAAGATTATTTTCATCTATTTTGCTAACACAGCTTACCTGATCACACCCTTTGGTAGTCAGATCAATTTTGTTCGGGTGCTGATTAGACCTCACATGGTCATGTGGGGTGCAGTGCATTGATGTCGATGACCTACATCATGCAATACATAACAGCGTGGGCCAGAAGATCTAAAGATTGATTTGAAGAAGGAGCGATGGGCAGAGCTTCATATTCTATTACTTTTTAAACCCTTCTTTGCCCTCAAAAGAAACCAGCAAAATGGCAGCAGACTGGCCATTACTTTGCCTGATTAATGCAAACGGAATCTCAAAAATTTCACATTCTGATGAACCCCAAATTTTAGTATAAATTTAATTCACTATGAATGGATTCACTCTTCTTTAGTGAAGTGTAGCCTAGCAGGTAGTGCGGTGAACCTTAGGCAATACGCTGGTTCACTTTTTTGGTCCTGCTCTTGGTATTCTTTAAGTTTGATATTTTTTGTATCATTATTCCAAAGCTTATATTGAGGTAGACTAATATGGCCACACAAGTAGCATGGGGAGGAATGATTTATTTGTCGTAGGACTAGATTAGTTGAAAACGTCTAGTATAATGGAATGTTATAATTTTTTTTCGAATCCAGAGTTAGGTTGCAAAATCATAGATTGAAAAAAGTATAATCATCCTTTGGATCTCATTGGAAAACTCCATTTCGGAATTAGCCCAATAAATATATCCCTGAAGAGATCATTTTAATATTTCCCAGTGAATATACTAAAGATTTGTGTTTTTATCGCTGGAGATGTGTATCCTCTAAGTCACGAGTGGTTTGGAGCTGACTAAACAGCGGTGTACAGGGTACAGAATCTCCCTGTTCTTCACCCCTGCCTTCTAGACTTTCCCAGCTGGATTTCTCAAAATATTCACGGTTTATAAAACTGCTAATGGAGCAGTAGCATAGACTGGATCAGAGCTAAAGTTTCTCACTAATAAAAGGGTCAAAGATATGATGCGCTAAAGGGTGATTTCATTGGAACCACGGCACGCCAGACAAGATGGGGCACCAGGCTCTTCTTTACTGTATATCTGAAGAATTTGACATCACGTCTCCACCTGAGTCCACTCCTGTTACTTCTGTTTTGATCACCAAACACCGCCGTATTCCCGCCGTGGGCAGTGCTAGTGATGGCGGAGGAGTAAGTACCAGTGGCTTCGCCCATCCACTAAGCTGGATTTCACTAGGACATGCAGTACCACTGGCTGATTGTGGTGGCTTATGCCTTCCAGCTGAAGTCACCACCTTTCAGCCAGGGCTAATAGGAAGGCACCACACCCTTCTTATTCCTCCTCCAGTCTGCTGGTTGCTGCCAGATATAGTCTTGTGGTATTACTGCTGTGTCTGTAGTTCACACCCTGCATTTACTGCTGATCCCTGTGTTTTGACCCCTGCCTGCTCTCTGACAACTCTCATACCTGCCATTTTTGTACTTTGCTGCCATCTCTGGTTTGACCTTAGCCTGACTTCCTGACTAGACTCTTGCCTGACGATTTTGTCCCTTTTGTATCTCCTGGTTTTGACTCTGCCTGGCGACTACTCTTTTCTGGATTGCAGCCTTCCACAAGCAGCAACCTCCTGGACCTTGTAGTAATTTCAGATCCCTGTACAGGGGTTAATGGATTTCGGGGACCTTGGGATCCTGCTGAGTGGGCGGTTAGCCTCTAGTTTGTCCGTGACAGTCACCATGACTCTGTGGTCCTGGACAGACATCACATTAGGCACTTATATATTAGATATAGTAGAAATTGTATTTGCATTCCAAAAGTGGGTGTGCGAGTGGACAATGTTTCTATCAAAGTCTGCCCTTCAACAGGTACATAGAAGCTTATGCAGACAGAAGTGGATCAAGTGGTGATAAAGCGCTATTGGAGGTGCGTGAGATACAGACAGTGGTGAGAAGACTCTCATATCTACACTAGTGTCTAGTTCTTTGGATTTAAAGCCAAAGGATGGGACACAAGTGCCGTCAAATAGTAGCCAGGGAAGAGGAATAAAACGACAGGTACCAGGCAGATGATCAAATGGGTGAGATATTAGTCAAATCAAGGAACAAGGCTGATGTCAGAGTGCTGAAGCCAAAACAAGAAAATCCCTTAATCAGTGGCATGATTGTGAAGTTGGAATCTCCTTTACATTGGCCACCGGAATGACACAGATGGCACCAGTTGTCAAAGTCAGTCTTATATGGATGGCAAAGAGGAGGGGAACCATGATCAGGGTTTGCAAGGCTGCAACCTAAAGCAGAAGAAATGCTGAGGTTGCAGAAAGGATCCGGCATAGGAAAAAGGTAGACCTAAATATAAAGAAATACATTTACAATATATTATTCATCAGAAATTCTCCTCTTACACATAATAATCAGCAGGGTTACAGAAAGTTTCCAATCCCCAGCTGTTGGCCTGAGGGCACCAGCAGCACTGTATATGTTACACCGCACATTCTTAAAATAATACCGGGACAGGCTGTTATAAATGCACTGATGGGTACTACAAAACCAGGCATCTTCTGCAAGGCAAGACGGTGAACTTCCCTACAAATCAGCACAAAACTTCTGCAAACAAAGTTATGTTCCGGAAATGTACGAGAATATATGGCACTTGTGCACATTTACTTGTACAGATTGAATTCAACCTGATTTCTAGAAATATGGCAGGCACCAAATTATTGCAAGACTCGCCACTTGCCTTCATTTGCGTTGCTTTGGTTAGACGAAGGACTCGTTGATTTTCCAGTGCTAGCGTGTCATAAAGTGATATAGCAGATATTGACCAGGAAGGTCAGCATAAAATGTGATGTATTTGATAAAAATATGGAAAATGTTTTAGGAGATCAAACATGACATGCTCAGAAAGAATATTTAACAGCTATAAGCAATGGTGTGCACAGAAGAGAGGAAATTTTGAAGCCAAACATTATTTTCGGTCCTCTATTTAGGAACTGGGTTTGGCACGTAGCACAGAATATCCTGGTCCTCATCAACCCTATTCCTCAGCACTGTCTGCTGGGCTTTGCTAGAGAACATACATTTGCAAAATTAGCAAAGTGGATGGGTCCAATCAAGATTAAGCCCCATCTCCCGGAAGTCCAAGACACATGGTCTACAGTTATAGTCACACCAGGACAAGGGAACGTCCAGTGTGCAGCGCAACACAGAGAGAAAACCAAGGGAGATGTTTAAGGAAGGCCCTGACACTAGGGAGATTGGTCACCTCACACTCACCTGTGGCTGATCACTGCACTCCCTAACACTCCTAAACGAGTCCTTAACTCATGTGCCGTCACATGCCAAGACCCTCGCTGACCCAGAACTTAAGGTCACGGTTCGCTCTCTGCTATAGGAGTTTAGTGACAGTTTTGGGACAGAGTATCACTTTCTCTTGTGAGACTCTGCTATTTAAACATGTTTTCCTTTGCTATGGCAGTTTTAGGGTTAATGTTAGTATTCCTTGACAACAAGCAGACCAATTACCATCACAGGTGTTTCCAGTTTGGGACCACTCCCAGTCCCAATATACCCTCTGCTACCAGCTGAGGGTGCCGGTTATTCTTGATTCATTTGGATTTTGGTCTAGGAGGAGGAAGGAGCTGGTGAAATCCTCTCTTGCAGTTGTTAGTGTGGCTGCAGTCTCGGTGCTGACTGCAGCAGTCTGTTGTGGTGTTTCCCCCTATCTGTCTTCCTTTCCCAGTGTGTTGTTTCAATGCAGCGGTGAGGCTAGCAACGGCCACTTGCCCACTCCCTAGCCAGGGACTATTGTAGGGTCATCTTAGGGCTTCAGGTTCCGGCTCAGCGACAGGTGAGGAACCTATATAGGGACTGGCTAGGAGTGCAGGGTACAGCAGCGGCAGGTAAGGAAGTGCCCATATTCCCTCTCACTAGCGCTAGAGCCCACCGTTGTTTAAGTGTTCCCGGTGTACCCCTTGTTTGTTGTGATGTTACCCTTGTAGTTGTGTGCTTGGCTCAAGCCGGACTCTTTCCTAGTCCACGCCATGACTAGTAAGGAGTAGTCCCACTACTACAATAAAACAACACGAGGAAGGTAAGACAAATGACTGGGGAAAGACACAACAAATAGAGATCCTAAGTTTCTCCAGCAGGAAACGTCTCAGCTGCAACTAAAAACACCTCAGCTTCTCGAGAGACTGGCTCCTTCAAAGTGGTCAGTATAGAAATTCTATCACCAGCATGGAGTAAAGCCAGGAGTGGGTAAATATAGCGGAAGTGCATGATGAACAAAGGCAATGAGTAACTTCAGCCAGAAGAGAAACAGTCCTTAACCCTCCAGGCATCAATTGCAAGTAAATCGACTCCAATAAAAGATATAACCTCCAGATGCGACACACTTGTGACATAAATATAGTGAATGTGACATTGAGTCCTTAGCGCTGAACAGTCTCCTTAATTGCATGTGATATCATCGGATTTGAAAAAACTGCTCATTGGAACACAAACCTCCAGTGATTTCATCCGAGATTTTATAAAATGTCCGGAAGAACAGTGCTCATGTCCCTAGAACAAAAGAATCTAAAAAAGTATTCAGCACCAACAAAAGGGCTTATTTATCTTGTATATATAATGAAGTCGCCTGTCACTTGGGAAGATCATTTTTCACCAGCTCCCTCCTGCTTCACCGAGTTTTATACTTAAAGCTATTAATTACAATCCATTAATTTTGTTAACATTTTAACATCTAAAAGAGGTTACCTGCCAACTGCGTATTGTACGGATGCTCAGATACATTAGAGTTAAAAATGATTGAAAAAAATCTATTATCACAGAATGCCTTTAACAGCTAAGTGGCGGAAACTTCAAGGACAAATACCAGTGTTTGTAGCGGCTGAAAAGTAAACTCTATGGGAGTATTCGTTAACATTGGGCTTAATAAAACAAATCGAAAGACGGAGATGAAATCTTTTCAAATCTCGGCTTTCTGAAAGATCTTTAAACTTTCCAATTACATAATTAAATGAACATGGAATATCTGAATACAGGAAGTTCAATTTACATCTGTCCCTAATTAGTAAAGAAATTGAACATCTAAAATCCTTATACTTTAATTTAATTATTTTTTAATTTATACATTTTTGTTTTCAATTTTTGACCGGTTTACTGAGCTGGTTATTTCTATTTAGTCTTATCCTGTACGTGGCCCAATAAAAAAAATGATTAACTAATGCTTACTAAGACATAAAAATTCTCAATTAACAAATTTAAAACTTTTTTTTTTTTAAACTTTTTTTTATTTTGTAAAAACAAACCTCCCACCCATCATTTGTGATTAAATTATACTATTCCATATTGGGGGAGGGCACAGATGGGGATTTACTAATTTTAAAATGACTGTCTTATATCCGTTCAATTAATTTAAGTGATAATCATCGTTTTTATTTGTATTCCGTAAGGTAAAAGTACACAGGAACATAAACTTTACAATAGATCTTATCAGAGAACTTTGCTTCCTTCTCTTCCTGGACTGATCATTCACGTTCAGTTCATGGGTAAAATCTGTGTTAAGTCCCATTACTGAGATATATGACAGTTGGTGCTTTAAAAATTCTATGGAGAAGGGAGGAGCTGGAGGCAGGCACAGAAAATGACAGTTGGTGCTCATAAAGCAGCAGAATGTTAGTCTACTTCTACTCCTCCCCCTCTGTGTCGTTTACAGCTTCTTCCTTGTCTGTCTGTGTCAGCCTCTAGCTCCTCCCCCTCTACCTCTAGCCCCTCCTTCCTCCATAGAATTTTAAAAGCACCAACTGCCATCTCTTATCCCAGTAATGGGAAAATCTGTATTAACTGAAGACACATTTTACTTTTGAACTTAGAATTTTGAGAATGAATGATCAGTCCAGGAGGATAAAGTAGCAGATTTCTATAAGATATATAACAAACTTTCTTATTTTCACATGTACTAATGAATTATGGAAAAAAAAATGTAAAATGACGGTTACTCTTTAAAGAAATACTGATACATGGTGGTATGTCTAAGGCAGGATCCAAATGTACCTTTGGTCTATCATGCGTTCCCGCACCTAGATCTCTTACTAAGCAAAACTTGACTGTTGTTACTTCCTAAAGAGGTTATCCACTACTTTGACATTGATGGCAATGATGTAGTGTTAAGTATCTGGAACGCCTGCCATAAATATACAGGGGGCAATCCCTAAAGGGGTTGTCTACTACTTTTACATTGATTGCCTATCCTTATGATAGGTCATCAATGTCTGATCGGCCGGGGTCCGATACCTGGCACCCCCACAGATTAGCTATTCTTGGTACTGGTGGCGACAGCAGGGATTGCTGGCCAGTCTTCTGATAGTGGCGGCCACCAGGTACTGCACATCCGCCTCCTATTCAAATCAATAGGAGGCAGATGTTCAGTACCTGGTCACTATCAGAAGACGGGGCAGCTCTGGTATGGAGCATTTCCCGCCGCCGAGAAAATCTGATCAGTGGAGGTGCCGGCTGTTGGACCCCGGCCGATCAGACATTGATGACCTATCATAAGGATAGGCAATCAATGTAAAAGTAGTAGACAACCCCTTTAGGGATTGCCCACTGTATATTTACGGCAGGTGTTCCAGGTACTTAACACTACATCATTGCACATTTAAAAGTGCAGGTGTACCAGTGGGAAACCAGATCGTATGAAATAAAAATGATAAAATAAGTAAATACTTCTGTTCTGGCAGTCAGGAAAAAAAGACAATAAAGATAAAAAGTAAAGAAATAAAAGTAAGCGCTACCCCGTCCTAAAAACCGCCACCATATACAGATCTGCAGGAGCTTTATGTATGAGAAAAGATCCATTGAATTTTTTGCTATTGAGGGGTTAGAAAAAAATCTTCTGTGGTTAAAAAACTCAATTTAATTCTAAAATAATAAATAACAAAAAGTCTCAAACAAACTTTACATTACTTACGCCAAAGAATGTCTATGATTACGAGGCATTACCTTTAATTAACCCATAGGCTGGGATTCCACCATTGTCTAAAAATAGGGAAACCCAAAACTGACTTGTTGGGGAAATCACTGAAATTATCATTATCGTCAGAAGTGTCATAAATGGAAAAAAATCTCACACCACAATTATACCCAGATCTGCTGTGTTTAGCCCTTGAAATTTAGTGGAGATTTAATTTTGTTTCTCATTTTACTACCTACTTGGTTTCAGGATTTTCTTTCTTTTTTTATTAAGGACTCTACAATATAAATATAGGAATGTACGCGCCATCTGTAAATTTAGTAGTTAGCAATGAGAAATCTATTTCTGGCTCCGCACAGATACGGGTAATATTTGCTGCCCTCTTGTACAAGTATCACAATCTCCGGTTTATTGCCTTGGTGGCTCGAGTCTTGACCTTTCTCCATGCAGCGCTGCTCAGTTTAAGGTGGGAGGAAGGAGACATTTAATTACAAAAACGTCTTTAAACAAGTTTTTATAATAATAAAGGAGAAGAAATTACGGCACTCACTAAGTTGCATAAAAAAACTTTATTTACAAAATAAGTGAATATTATAGGAGAGAATAACAGCTGTTTCGCATTCACATGCTTCATCTGAGCCGTAACTGAACGCAAAAGAGGGTCAGATGGAGGGTGAGTGAATGCGAAACAGCTGTTACCCAGTCCTACAACAGGTAATTCTCTCTCGTAATAGGCACTTATTTTGTAAATAAAGGTTTTTTTGCAGCTTGGTGAGTGCCGTAATGTCTTCATTATTATTATTATTATTATTATTATTATTATTATTATTAATAATAATTTATCTTTAGTTACTGAGCACCACCGCTACTTTTTACTCCTAGCCCCGGCAGACCTTATTTTCCCACTGACATTAGGGTTTGGTGCCTAGTGCTTACTTCTCTTTTTGGGACTAATGCAGGCGTCACACGAGACGAGCTATCGCGCAATGCATCGTCGGGGGTCACGGTTTTCGTGATGCACATCCGGCATCGCTTGCGACGTCGTTTCGTGTGACACCTCCGAGCGACGCAGAATCGCTCACAAATCTTGAGTCGTGTACTCGTCACTTATTTTTAAAAAATTGTTTATTTTTAATGGCGCCGGTTGTTCATCGTACACGGGGCAGCACACATCGCTCCGTGTGACACCCCGGGAACGATGAACACAGCTTACCTGCGTCCCTTGGCTCCCGCCGGCTATGCAGAAGGAAGGAGGTGGGCGGGATGTTTACATCCTGCTCATCTCTGCCCCTCCGCTTCTATTGTCCGGCTGCTGTGTGACGTCGCTGTGACGCTGAACGTCCCTCCCCCTTCAGGAAGAGGATGTTTGTCGCCCACAGCGAGGTCTCTCAGCAGGTAAGTACGTGTGATGGGGGTTTAACAACTTTGTGCGCCACGGGCAACTAATTTCCCGTGACGCACAAACGACGAGGGCGGGTGCGATCGCTCGTGCAATTGCACGATAGATCGTACCGTGTGAAGCCCGCATTAAAAGGGAACCTGTCACTAGATTTGGCAACTATAAGCTGTGTTCACCACCAGTGGGCTCTTATATACAGCATTCCAGAATACCGTATAGAAGAGCCCAGGGTCACTCTGTAGAATGTAAAAAACACTTATAATACTCATAATACTCTGATAGGGGACGGTCCGGTCAAATGGATGTCGCTGCTCTCCAGTCCAGCACCTCCTCTCTGCGGCGATCACCGTCCTCATTCTACCCAGTCAACTGAGAATGACTTGTTCTACGTCATTAATACAAGCTGGCATTGCGGTCCTGTGCAGGTGCACTTCTCTTTGCCCTGCTGAGGGCAGATCAAAGTACTGTAACGCCCGTGCATGCGAACTACAATACTTTATCTGCCCTGAGCAGGGCAGATCAAAGTGCGTCTACGCAGGACCTCAAAGCCTGCCAGTGTGGACGACATAGACGTCATGCACATGGACCTCAGAAGAAGGAGGACGGCGATCGCCACATAAAGGAGGCACCAGATCGGAGCAAGGAGGTGTCGGACTGGAGAGTAGCAACACTCATTGGACCGGACCGCCTCCTAGGGGAGTATTATAAAGGTGTGTTTTATGTTCTACATAGCGGCCTGGGCTCTTATATACAATATTCTGGAATGCTGTATATAAGAGCTCACTGGTGGTGTTTGCAGCTTAGTGTCACCAAATCCGGTGACCGGTTCCCTTTAAACAAGTTTTTTTGCGCTTTGGGATATACACAGTTTATATTTTAATGTTATTAAAGATAATTTATAGTTAAAGGGATTCTCCACCACTAGTAGAGCGCTACCACAACCTTCTCATTTTAAGTTTGTAATATATTGTCTTCATTGAAAAGTCCCTGATCTCAAATATTTTTTTCCCACTGTCATGCCCAGTGGCATAACTGGAAGTTCATGGGCCCAAATGCAAAAGCTCCAGTGGTAACCCCAAGTCTTTAATAGCATTGGTCTTTTCAAATGGGTCAAAGGGATTTTGGAGTCCCTTAGGCTCCAGGGCACAGGTGCGATTGCAACCTCTAGTTACACCCTTGGTTATGCCGTACTTTATCCTGTTCCATGTCACCAATTCTGGTGGAGAAAAGGCACAGCATGTGATCAGTTTTCTTCATCTTCACACTCCTCTGGGTCATACAGTATATTCTGTACCATCCTTGATATAGGGGAGACATAAAAGCGCAATAGGGCTACATCCGAGGGATAAACTTAAGATAATGAACAAGACTTGCTCATCTGGAAAAGTTTTGTCAGACACAATCACTGTAGTAGCATAAAACTGCTACAGCAACCCTAGAGACACAAATGATGCTTCAGTGGAGAAAAAAGGGTTAAAACTGCACTGCCGTAAGAAGAAAATTTCAGCTACGATCCTGGATAGTGATTTTACGCAACACGTTTCAAATATAAATTCTTTCCTCAGGATTGCTTATTCCTGAGGAAGGAGTTTATATTCGAAACGCGTAGACTAAAATAACTATCCAGGATCCTATCTGAAGTTTTCTTCTTATGGCAGCGAGGTGTTCACCCTTTGTTCTCACTGAAGTGCCATCCTTGGTGATCAGACATGCTACACACCATACATGCTTGCTAGCCAATTCTCATGTACCATTCATTATGGGCACTGCAGTCACTGATGGATAGAAACGGCCAAAGAAAAGAAGTGGACAATTTAATAACTGGGGGACCTCAGGTACGTTGTTACTTGATAGAGTATCGCGAATGCTATAGCGCCATGCTTGAGCCCCCGACCCGAATGTTTTGTGGCTGTTAGTAGATAAACATGTGAGGATTGGCTGTGATAGGTGGTAATGCCATAGTCATGTTGGCTACTAACATTACTGTGACTGGCCGACCGCATTGCATCATCGGGTCTTTTATGAGACCTGGGTCGCGATGCTCAGCACACTGGCCTCTATAAGCAGTTCAGGGAGAGCTGATCTAGGAGGGAGAGCTTAGTTTAGAGCAGGCATATAGACAGGGTTTAATTGCTATTGCAGTACATGGTATATTGTACATTTACACCCTTTTGTGCCTGTACCTTTTTTATCACTAGACAAGGTAAAGTAAACAGTTTGGGGGCCGATATTATCAGGCTGGGAAGGTCCATGGAAATTGACCCCTTCCCAGACTAAAAATAGCAGCCCGAAGCCACCCAAGAAGTGACATCACATTCCATGCGCCAATTTTGGTGCTTGGCCAACCTTTCCACATTGCCATGGTGCTGTGGCAATCAGGGTAATATTTTGGGGGGCAGTTGATGTCAGCTGTGTAGTGTCAGTTGGCATCAAGCCCAGGGGTTAGTAATGGAGAAGTGTCTATCACAGACCCCCATTACTAACCCATTAATCCAAAAAAAAAGACAAAAACACACATGAAAAAAATAGTTTATTTGAATAAAGACTCTCTCACACTATCCCTCATTCAAAAATTTATCAAAAATGTTCCCACAAAATTCCATCATAGTCCTCGATCCCTGAATGCAGCTCCGGCAACTCTGAACAGCAGTGAAGTTCAGCTATTCACAGGCGCCCGGTGATGACAACGCTCATCAGAGCTGCTGGGTCTCGCTGAGCGCAGAGTTGAGCTGGCAACTCTAATGAGAGTTGTTGTCACTGTGGCACCCCTGAGGCTTCAGTCGCCACAGGGTACTGCAGCTCATTTAAGCTGCAGTATTCATCTCGGGTAAAGAGGGGGTTAATCACCGGTGTTTCCACATTTACACTTTCATACAGCTTAGGAGCCTTCTCACTGGGGAGCTGGACTAGGGTAGACAGGGGGGTGGCCATCACGAGGCATGTGACTTTCCCAGTCACTAGGACAACCACCTGGGGGACCAGGTTCCACTTGCGGTAGAAGTAGGAGCCACCTGGACACTGTCAAGCCGGGACTTCAGTTCTGGCGACACAACACCACTTTTTTCTTCTCTTCTTCTTTCACGGGGCCTGAGGCTTGGAGCAGAACGTTGAGCCCGGGTTCCTCGCCACTAGAGGGTCAACTCTTAGAAAGGACTCTTTCCAAACACCGGTGGCTTCTTCCAACTTATCCAAGGTCGACGGGGCCCATAAAAGCGAGTGACCGGTACTCTGGGACTGCACGGGAACAGTGTTACGAACCGGCGCCGCCATAGCCGCAAGCAGCCTGCTGCGGTTCCTGTTGCGCCCAGGCGCCGGCTGCCGTTCTTGGCCGTGCCTCGGGTCGTCCAGTTGGCTGCTCCTTCCACCACGTCTAAGTGTGGAGAGGCGGCTAGTGCGCATGCGTGCGCCGATTTACCCCAGCCAGAGTGTAAGCCCGATGTTTTGCCTAGTGAGCATGCTCAGCCTGATTGTGTTATGTCTGAGACTAAGTCCTCAGTTCAGGCTACTTAGCATGCTCCCACAATTAACCCTAACAGCCTCTTTGCACAGGTACTTGGACTTCGTGCTGTGTCTAAGTTCTGGGATGTGCCTACTGAGCATGCTCAAACTGATAGTCTGCTTTCTGAGCCTGTTGCTCAGGCTACTGAGCATGCTCAGGCACTTAGTGCATCAGAGGCTAGGTCCGGTAAGGACCTCACTGAGCATGTCTGTGAGGTGACAGGCCCTGATAGGGCAGAGGGTGTCAGGTGTCCTGATGACGTGGCAACTCTGGACTGGCTCGCAGAGGCCCGCCCCTACGATCTGGCACCTCACCATTGGTCGTCAGACGATGACTGGTGAAGTGTTTGGGGCGTGGCTGCCATGAGGTCATCAATGACGTGGCGGTTCCGGATAAGTCGCATGTGACGTCACTGATGACATGGCACTCTGCTATTGGACCTTGGTGGTTCCACTCTGGGTTTGGGGCGGACCCAGGTTATAAAAGGGGCTGGAGACAACATGGAAGTGCACAGTCTTCATTTAGAGTTCTTGGTGGCATAAGCCTTGTTGGAAGCGGTAGGTAGGGCTAGGCGAACGGTGCTTGTCACGCCAAGATTCGTGGCTCAGCACATGAGGGTCAGGCACCGTGCTTCCTTGCTACCGTTCCTGTTGTGCTAGAGCAGTCCAGTGGCGTTAACTGGGCTGCGGCTGCTGTGTCACCTGTTCAGTTGTGCCTCCTACGCACACGGACAGAATACCTGTTGCGTCACCTGTCCGAGAGTGCCCTCTACGCACACGGACAGTGTACCTGATGCGCCACCTGTCCGATTGTGCCCTCTACGCGCACGGACAGCGCACCCCAGAATCCCTGTGAAGTTAACAGGGTGTTCCTGGATTGGGTGTGTGAACCGTATTATCCTCCTCGGCTTCCCAGTCAAATGCTACTGGTGTGACTACCTGGTCTGACGTGTCCTTTACACACTTGGCCAGTCGAGTGGTGGCCAGAAACGCTAATCAGAGGACCGCTCGGCCTGACGTGTCTTACACATGTGGCCGACAGGGCGCTGTCGC
Source organism: Anomaloglossus baeobatrachus (assembly GCF_048569485.1). Classification (NCBI taxonomy): domain Eukaryota; kingdom Metazoa; phylum Chordata; class Amphibia; order Anura; family Aromobatidae; genus Anomaloglossus; species Anomaloglossus baeobatrachus. The sequence goes on along the minus strand of NC_134364.1, from coordinate 54,646,945 downwards.
AGCGGTCTTCTCGGTCAACGCTAACTGGTTACCATCCGGCCTGATGTGTTGTTACACACATGGTCGGAGTAGCGTCCGCTCCACCGAAACGCTAACTGGGTTGTCGTCCGGTCTGACGTGTCCCTACACACGTGACCGGTTTCTTGAGTTATCTCAGAGCCATCCAGCTGTATAGTCTCTGCCTAACCCACAGGGTGCTAGCAGCTCCATTACCATTTGGAGCATGGTGGGCCCCGACTGGCGATTGGGATATATACCCCTGGTCCTAATCTGCCGGTTCCCCCGCAACAAACAGGGAGTAAAGACACTTGGAACCACAGCAGCCGACTCTGACTCATTACCAGCTTCGGCGCCAACGGCCACTGCCACCACTACTCCCCTCATCACCCTCCCCGGGCCTGCTCCACCTGTGGGGAGCGACACCATCTTTGCTGCTACTACCATTAGCCTGGAGGACAGCGACAGCAGCGACGGCTAATCCCTGGCCGCGTACCACAGGTGGCATCACGACAACCATGCCACTACAACCCCCATCATCCCGTCCATCTATTTTATTGTACACCTCGGGGCCACGAAGCCAGGCAGGGCCACCCGTAACAACTCCAGACCCGACATCACCGGCCCGGCGACGAGTAAAGGCCCTGTCACACACAGAGATAAATCTTTGGCAGATCTGTGGTTGCAGTGAAATCATGGACATATTGTTCCATTTGTACACAGCCACAAACCTGGCACTGATTGTCCACAATTTCACTGCAACCACAGATCTGCCGCAGATTTATCTCTGTGTGTGACAGGGCCTTAACAGTTTAACCCCTGCCCGTGGGTGCTACATCACTACTAGCTCCTGTGAATAGCTGGACTTTATGGTTATTCACAGTCACGGGAGCTGCATTCGGAAATTGTGGACAACAATAGAGGAGCTTCGAGAGAACATTTTTAATAATAAATTGGTGAACCAGGGATGGTATGGGGGAGTCTATATTTAAATAAACTATTATGTCCTGTGTGTGTTTTTATGTTTTTTTTTTTAATATTGAGTTAGTAATGGAGGTGTCGGATAGAAGAGATGCATAGATAATAAAACCGAATCAAGTCTACTTTGTATCCTAGCCAATTCTTTTGAATCTCCATCAGCAGCGCAGACGACCCACCTACTGTTTCTCTTCTGGAAATAGGTGACTTAGCCTTTATAAAAATCATACCTGCAGTGTTTAATTTTAGTTTATTTCACAGAAAAAAATGTTATGTCCCATTCAAATGAGGACTCCTTGGTAGAGATGAGCGGATCCATGGAAGTTCGGTTCGGCGGGTGCAGCCAATCTTTAAATTAAGATCAGTTTGGGGCCCGGACTTGACCTGAACCCCACTGGAGGTCACTGATTGGGCAGTTCAGGTCTCCGCCATATGCAGCCAGCCATAAACAGATCACTTCTGGGCGGGTAGGTAGTTTTTTTCCATTTTCTTGTTTGGTGCACACTACATCCGGTCAGGCTGTTGTTACCCTAAGTGAGAGCCGATCAAACAGTGCAAGTATCTCACGCTAGGCTGAGCACTGAGCGTACCCGAGCACAGCGATACTCACGATAGTGGTTTGTACACATAAAGAACCCGAACTCTGTTTTTTTTGTAGTCTGTGATCGGTACGGACACTGAACGCCGAACCTTGGGTTCGCTCATCTCTACTCCTTGGTGCACCCTTGACATGGCACCATTCTGCCTTACTTTAGGCATGATTGACAGTTCTGCCTTGTTCAGAGCAAATGCTGCCCGAATTGAATCCTTGGCCAATGACATCAACATTGACACTGCAGGATCTGAGCTGGCACAGACAATGCAGACATGCTGTTATCCCGTTCTCCTGTCTACAGTGAGCAGCTGCTGCAGACAGGAGAGCGGGATGAGAACACGTCTGTACTAACACCAAGACCCTTATTCATCATTTTAGTTTCTCAAGTTTCCTGGAGCAATTTCCTACTTTTTAGTGGCTTCAATATTTGCTCCTTATTCTCTACCACATTTTTAGTGTCTTTCTTTTTTAAGGTTTTCTTTTTAAATCGAGAACTTTGTCTATCCAGATGTTTTACACAGATTTATGAAATGACACTTGTACCAAATGTCACATTTTTGGGGGGTCTGGAGTATGGTTTCCGAAGGAGTTCAATTTAATTTTTTTGGCTGACTTTTTAAAGGATTTGTAACTTAGTGCCGAAAAGATGCAAAATCTGATTAACAAACAAATAGAGCCTTTTTGACTTTGCACATTTTGACAAATTTAGTGCAAAATCATCAGCAAATACTACAAAGACAGCAAAAATTAAAGTGAGATTAATCAGAAATTATGAGTGTGTGTGTGTGTGTGTGTGTGTGTGTGTGTGTGTGTGTCTGATCAGATCCTGCAGTGTCAGTGCATACATACAGGAAATATATGTAAGAAGCAAAATGGTTGCAAATAACTCAGCTGCTTATGGAAATTATGCTGGGATTGCGTGCTCTGAGAGAGGCAAGGAAGATCGGCTTCATTTAATGTCTGAACACAAATATTAATGCGGATGTGTCACTCGGAGTTTTACACAAAACTCACCAACTGTGATTGCGGCATCAAATGCTGTTCACATTGCAGATTCTGACACTCTGCCCAATGGTCTCTCTGTTGTTTCTGATCTACACAGGTAGACCCTGGGGCATCAGCCAGCAGTGTGCTCAGTCATAAACAGGCTAGCAAGAGTTCACTTCTGCTAGCCTGCTTGTTAGGCATCTGGGATCACATGTTGTAAGGAAGCCAATCACATCAGCTCCTCCCATACTTAGGTTGAAGGAGATCTTCCACCTAGGCGGAGTAAAGTTTCTGTTGTGTTGGTCTGTGTGCTCTGGTTTCCCAGAATAGCTGGAGAAAGGGTTGCTTTATGATTGGTGTTGTGAAGTTACTTGTTATCATGTTGCTTCCTCCCTGCTCTTATTTTCCTCCTAATCTCTTGTTGTCTAATTTCTCTGTATGTGCATGCTGTGTGACAGAGTTTTGGTTTCCCCTATTTGTCTGTTTTTGTGGAATAAATCACATATCTGTCCTGGACCACCTGGGGAGGGGGAATCTGATCAGGACTGGCCAGGAGCAGTGCCAGGAAGGAGATTCAGACATCCCCACCATTAGAAGTATCTCTGAGAATAAGGATAGCACAGGGCCCCTTAGTATGAGGGTCAGCTTAGGGGCCCGGTTCCTCGCTATCCCCATAGTCCTTCGTGACAGGCTGCTGTAGAAAATACTATATATATACATACATATGCATATATATATAAATATATATATATATATAAATATATATTATATATATATAAAAATATATATATATAAATATATATATATATATATATATAAATGTGTGTATATATATATATATATATATATATATATATATATATATAAATGTACACACACGTTTTATATTATATAGATATACTGTATATATATGTAAAAAAAATATTTTTGATCCTACAATCGCTTTAAATTATTTATGGAAAAAAACACCCGTAATCCACAAAACTGTCTTCATTCCCCTGACCTTAGCGGTACTCGCCAGGAAATTCATGGTTGTGCGTTATTTTTGGATGCAGTCTCACAACGTAAAAGTTACACTTTGACATTTCCAGGCTCGCACTTATAAATTAGGCCCCGTGTGTGTTCCAGTGCATGTGTCCAAATAAACAATTGCCAAAAAGCGTTTCCGAGGTTGCCCCCCTCTCAGGAATCCTATTTTTAAGACCATGAATAAATATCTGAGGAGTTTATGAGCCGCTCTTATAAAGGGGAGTTTTTCATGTTCTCTTAAAAATGTCACTTCTGCTATTATAAGGCACACGTCAGTCATCCTGACGGAGGAACATTTTATTTTTAACTTTTTTTTTTGTTAACAAGGTTTACGGAATTTTAAAACGAATACGAGATTAAAAAAAAAAAAAGAAAAAAAAAGTAGCGCTGATAAAATTCAGTATTTTCATTATCCGCAGGAAGAGAAAATGGAATTTCCAATATTTTCTGGAACCGCTTTTCGCCTCTAAATCGCACATGCAGGGTGTAGGAGATTAGTGGAATACACACAAAGCTCCTATCTTTGAAGAATAGAAGTCTCCTGACTTAGCGGAGATTACCGGGCTTTGAATTTATGTAAAGGACGAAAAAAATCCGCAATCTCTATAGAGCTGTTGATTCTTTCTATTTTTGGGGAAACTTTTAAGCACAGACGCTGTGCCATCTAATTAAGTCTTGTAAATTTTTATTTTTGCATTACATGTTTAATAGTAATTGGGATAATTGTAGAAAAGAAGAACTCAATAGAGATTATATTAAACAAATCTCAGCTGGAAGCTCTTGGTAAAAAGTGATGAATCCATTTGATAAGCGGTGACCGGCAAATTGTAGCCACACTCTCAGCAATTGCCTATCCTTAACCTGTTTAAATCCGTTATTAAACTCCCCTAAAGACCCCGAGTTTTTGACCTCGTGGGTGGTCTCCTCGTTCACTGCCCATAATATTGGATATGCCAGCCCTAATGGCAACTGGATGACCGGCAGGCCAGGGCATATCTTCATGCAGGCTGACAAATTGTGGATTAGGTCCACATAATTTGGAAGAGTCCCAGAACACCATAATAGCTAAAGGCGGCCTATTGACAGGTCAAAAGGGACCAGTTTTTGCCATTATGTTACTCCCACTGCTTGAGTATTACGTGTTTTTTTTTTTTCTTTTTAAATCTGCCATATGGTTCCAGAGATAAGCCCTACAGAAAAGGCCATATATTTTATAAGCTTTACAAGGGGGCATGTCTCACAGGATCCCCCAGGGGTGTGGCTCACAGGATCCCCCGGGGGTGTGGCTCACAGGATCCTCCGGAGCCGTGGCTCACAGAATCCCCCGGAGCCGTGGCTCACAGGATCCCCCAAAGCCGTGGCTCACAGGATCCCCCCGGAGCTGTGGCTCACAGGATCCCCCCAGAGCTGTGGCTCACAGGATCCCCCCGGAGCTGTGGCTCACAGGATCCCCCCAGAGCCATGGCTCACAGGATCCCCCCAGAGCCGTGGCTCACAGGATCCCCCCAGAGCTGTGGCTCACAGAATCCCCCGAAGTGGTAGCTCACAGGATTCCCCCAGACCTGTGACTCACAGAATCCCCCGTAGGCATGGATCACAGGATCCCTTGGGGTTGTGGCTCACAGGATCCCCCGGAGGTGTAGCTCACAGGATCCCCCGGAGGTGTGGCTCACAGGATCCCCCGGAGGTGTGGCTCACAGGATCCTCCGGAGGTGTGGCTCACAGGATCCCCCGGAGGTGTGGCTCACAAGATCCCCCGGAGGTGTGGCTCACAGGATCCCCTGGGGAGAGTCTTTCAATTACTCTGCATTTTTACCCAGTGAGCACCATCTCCTTAGTAAAGACCATATAACCAAAAAGGTATCAGTGTAATCGTACCAACCTAAAGAATCATGCTGTAGAGCTTTGTTGACAATGTGTATAATGCCCGTAAACCTGAATGTGTGTCTAATTTAGGAATGCAAACAATTTAATTTACATATTCAAACATTAGCTAAGCTAAAGCGTTCTTCCTGGCTCTGAGGTCTTTTAAATTATATTAACTTCAAAGAAGTGGGAAAGAGTTTATATTAACACAGTAATTAATGCATTTTATGACACTTAATGAGCAACGACTTTTTTTTATTTAGTTATCCTACAGGAATTGCAAAGTTATGAATTTTTGTAATGTACTTCATTACCTTATTTTTCTTCTTTCTCTCCCAAACACTATGCCGCAGTTCTATTTCACACGGCCAGTTAATGTTTCTTTAGAAGCCGCTTTCAACTGCTGCTCAGCAAAAATCAATACACGGCATTCAAGCAATCTATGTATGGGATTTTCCTGAGTGTTTCTGCTCCCAAACCCAGTAAAATGAAAGAGCAATTCTTGTACACAGACTGAATAATGGATTTTTGCGAGCAGCAGTTGAAAGCAGATCTTAAAAAAGCTTGAGCTGGACATTGAAACCGCACAGGAGCTGTTAATGAAAAAAACCAACAAAGTAATGAAATAAAGTAATGGAGTGTATTAGAAAAAAACAATAAGTTTGGAAAGTCTACAGGATATTTTAATTTAAAGAAAAGTTAACTTTTCTTTAATTGAATTTTATTTTAGTGCATTGCTCTTTAAGATTGAGTGATAGATACAAGCCATGGTGTCACTCTCATATAGCCTTTCATTGCTTAGCTTTGCCTCCCCATAACAAAATCCCAAATAGCAGAATATTTTTGAGGCACTATCCCTGTAAAAGTCCCTGAAATGCCCCCAAAATACTATATTAACGTAAATAACATGCCTTTTGTTTTTGCAGTCCATTTAGCATGATAGTCCACTAAAAATCTCATAAAGCGCTACATTGGTAATGGATTAATGGAAACCTTGAAACTTTGGATCAACCCAGTGCAAGTTTTGCTAGAGGATCTCCCACCTTCCTTGTGCCACTTATTACTTGTGCCTTTTAACTATTAGGGAGGTTTCCGTTCAGTCTCTAGCACTAGGGCACAGATCATACACCTTCTTCTACACCTCATATAGCTAAGCGGGGTTAAATTTTCCCGTCAAAAAATAGTCTATAACGTTCCCTGAGTCACATGAGGCGTCTGTCCAAAATTTTGTGGTTGTAAATGCAACTGTGCGGATTCCTTTAGCGGACATACATATATACATACACACACTCAGCTATATATAGTAGATATATATATTTACACACACACACACACATATATATATTAGCTGTAGTACCCGAGCGTTGCACGGGATAGTAACTGTCTCTTTCCCAGTCTGACTGTCTCCCTCTCTCTCTCTCTCTGTCTGTCACTTTCCCTGTGTCTGTCTCTTTCCCTGTCTAATCAAAAAAGTCCGTTGGGCCTCTGTTAGGAGTCTCGACACAGAAATAGCCAGATATCCCTCCGGGAAGGACCTAGCCAAGGAGTGGCTCTTTTTAGGAAACCACCATAACCACCACACTAAGTGGCCCTTTTAGTCAATATCCAGCTCTTTGACAAGTTTAAAGATATGACAAGGGAAATCCCAAGGCCAGGTATCCATCCACAGACAGCTGTTTCGGGGTATTACCCCTCATCAGTGTGGAGTAGGATTCTGGCCAGGTGGGAGCAATGCCTAGTAGACCAACAAGACAAAATCACTGATCTCGGGGAGACCAGCCAGAGAAAACACTGCCGGCAGTCAACGAGGGTGCTCAACACAATGAAATCCTAGGTGCATGGCCCCCTGGAAAATATGCAAATCAAAAAAGTCTGCGGAGCCTCTGTCAGGAGTCTCGACACAGAAACTAGCCAGATTTCCCTCCGGGAAGGACCTAGCCAAGGAGTGGCTCTTTTTAGGAGACCACCATAACAACCATATTAAGTGGCCCTTTTAGTCAACATCCAACTCTTTGACAAGTTTAAAGATATGACAAGGGAAATACCAAGGCCAGGTATCCATCCACAGACAGCTGTTTCGGGGTATTGCCCCTCATCAGTGTGGAGTAGGATTCTGGCTGGGTGGGAGCAATGCCTAGCAGACCAACAAGACAAAACAATCACTGATCTCGGGGAGACCAGCCAGAGAAAACACTGCCGGCAGCCAACAGGGGCGCTCAAAGAGCCACTCCTTGGCTAAAGGCCTTCCCGGAGGGATATCTGGCTAGTTTCTGTGTCGGGACTCCTAACAGAGGCTCCCCGGACTTTTTTGATTTGCATATTTCCCAGGAGGCAATGCACCTAGGATTTCACTGTTGAGCACCCTCGTTGGCTGCCGGCAGTGTTTTCTCTGGCTGGTCTCCCTGAGATCAGTGATTGTTTTGTCTTTCCCTGTCTGTCTCTTTCCCTGTTTGTCTCTCTTTCCCTGTGTCTTTCTCTGTCTGTCTCTCTTTCCCTGTGTCTTTCTCTGTCTGTCTCTCTCTCCCCGTCCATCTCTCTCTCTCCCCGTCCGTCTCTATCTCTCCCCCGTCTCTCTCTATCTCTCCCCCCGTCTCTCTCTATCTCTCCCCCGTCTCTCTCTATCTCTCCCCCCGTCTCTCTCTATCTCTCCCCCCGTCTCTCTCTATCTCTCCCCCCGTCTCTCTCTCCCCCCATCTCTCTCTCCCCCCGTCTCTCTCTCCCCCCGTCTCTCTCTCCCCCCGTCTCTCTCTCCCCCCGTCTCTCTCTCTCCCCGTCTCTCTCTCTCCCCGTCTCTCTCTCTCCCCGTCTATCTCTTTTCTCTCTCTGTCTCCCCACCGACATCTTATTACCTCACACATAAGCTTCTTATACTAAAATGTCCTTCATTCCTATAGCAACCAATCAGAGCTGATAATAATTACCTTTAACTCTTAGCTCCACTGACTTTAATGGAGGCAGGTTTTTTGGAGAGTAACTGTAAAGTGCGGGGTTAAATTTTCCCATCAAAACAATATGACATTCCCTGAGTCACATGAGGAGTCTGTGCAAAATTTCCTGATTGTAAATGCGACGGGGCGGATTCCTTTAGCGGTCATACATTTGCACATACATACGCTCAGCTTTATATATATTAGATTTTTATTTTTTTTTTGTTTAAAGATGGACTATGCAAGTGTTAGTGAAAGTTGGGTGATACCTTCCATCAGTTATAATTGAGGCCATGTAGTAGGCTAAGCAGCGTTATAATAGAGCCCATGTTGGTTGTCGTCATTGAAAAAAAAACAAGTGCCAGAATTGGAAAGGGGTTTACTTTGGCAGCATTTAATGATGGATAAGCCTCAGTAGAATCATAAGATTACCGAGACTGCAACACACCCAAAGGCCTCTTTCACACGTCCATTAAAATCAATGGGTCTGCGCTCACGTGCGTGTTCTGCCATGGACTGTGTGTACGTGCGGAGCATACGTGTGTCCGTTTTTCTACGGCATCACGGGTGTCACACGGAACGCAAATGGCCACACGGAGGTGTTCCGTGTGGCACGTGCCGGAGAAAACACACATGTTTGAGAAAAAGAAAAAAAAAAAACCCAAACTTTACTCACCTTCTCCAGCCCTCCTGTCTCTGCCGCTGCTGTCACTTGCTTCCGACCGCCGCTCATTGAATATTCACTTCACTGCGGCCGGAAGCAGCAGCAGCAGCGGGGAGTCGGCAGGACCGGAGACCGCAGATCAGCACCATGGACAGCGACGCCAGGGACAGGTGAGCAGAAAGTTCCCGTTCTCTGTGTGTTATCACGGATAATACACGGAGAACACACGTGAGTCATAAACACGGCTAACGGAGGGCAAAACGAACCTCTGACACGTCCGTGGTTTTTCACGGACGTGTGAAAGAGGCCTTAAAGAGGTTCTTCAAGTTTAGAAAATCATACTTGCATTCTTCCAAAAGGAGCACCACCAGTCTACCCGTTGTCATTTATATTGTGACCCTGCACTATTTGCTTCAAAAGAAGCCAAGCAGCCATGTTTATTAGAGATGAGCAAATCGATTCGTAGGACCATAGTCCAGGAGACACATCAGTATTCTATTGCCACCGGACAGGAGCCCCGTGAACGGTCTTCTACCTACCCACATCCCTTATTAGTAGGCTCAGTATGATATTATGCTGTAGTGATTATGCCTTTCTGGGTCTACAAATTGATGATCCCAACAAGCAAGAGGTGGTTTGCAGGACATGGTCTACCGATGTGGCCGCTGGACCAGGGTCCTGCCGATAAATTTGCTCAGCTCTAAGTTAAAATAATCTAAATCAAATTTAGTCAGTCTTGTCAATGCAATCTAATAGACAGTAGGCAGCTTCTAGTTATTTATTGGGTGGCAGTAGGCCCTCCTACTAACTTATTGGACCCCAGGGAAGCCCTCCAGATGACATGTTTGGTGATGTTCAGTTCATGCATGGTGGGAAGACTATTGCAGCCATATTATGATCCATAAACTTTGCCCGCATTATGGTAAACTGATAACGGTCTAGCCAGGCCTTTATCTGGACTACCTTCGTAACATTTTTGTATGGGAACTTTTTGCCATGGTATTTGGTATTGTCACGCTGGGGAAGTGTGGGGAAGTACCAAGCAAACGGCGAAAAAGAAAGGGAAACCCTGTGTCTAGGGAAGGTGGAGATGGTGACCCATGACCAAACCTACTGCTGGTTCTTGGGGTCCCTCACCACCCTAGATAGGTTCCACACCTATGCACCAAGTTGGCTACCTGACCCTAGGTATCCCTAGTGCTGGACCCCAAAAAGGGAATGGGTGGGATGAGCTGTTTGTCAACTCCACTAAACACTAGAGAAGACACAAGGAGGACACACAGGGGGAAAATGAATGAATTACTTATCTACAGATGACTCAGGTAGAAGTTTAGCAAGGTTTCAACAATGATACCACGGAGAAGTACAAGCCACCTGCTTGCAGCCAGAGCTTGAATAAACTGAATAATATCACCAGCACAAGTGTAGGGAAGATGGAAGTATTTAAGCACATGGAGAATACTGACTATCTGCAGCTGGATGGACTGGGTCCCATAGAGAAAGAGATGGAAATCCAGCAGGAAAGCTACCTATACTAATGAATACTAACAGCAAGAACAATAGAAAGTCAGGGAGCATTTTGCTCAGCCAAACCCTGGCTTTCTATTGCCAGAAACCACATGACTTTGTCACCCATGACAGTTATTTTTTGTAAGCTTTGGCATCTTTTCTGAAACCAAATTGTAAACTTTCCCTGGAAACTCGAATATAAGAATTTCAAAATGATTACCTTCTGTGCTCAGATTTCCTTGTCTAAATGTCACTCCGCCGCCTCGGCCTCGCTGTAACGTTCTGATGCTGTTTTCGAAATTAACACTAATAATTATAGTTTGTGCAAAGCGGTCTTCAGTCAAGCAAAACCAAGTAAACACAATAGAGATTACATTTTCGCATTTGCTCAATGCAGTCAGACGAGAGGTTGTTCCATTACCAAAGAAACATGTAAATGAACCTGTGTCTATCATTACCAGCCGAGGAGCCTCAGGAAAGAACATCTCCATGTTTAGTGAAGGTTCTCCCAGCCTTTGTTATTGAACATTCCCATATTTCGATGAAAGCTGTTCTACCTTTCATTTAAGAAAGTGAATGATAAAGGAACAGATTATTACCTTTGTATTTTCATTGATTAATGGCATTATTTGGCAGATAAATAGTGTTGAGCGGATCAGGACTGGAAAAATCCGGATCTGCGCGGTTTCAGCGGTAGATCCGGGTCCGACCCGGACGCGGGATTCCGGGTGCACGATCCGTTTTCGGCAATTTATTTTTTTTTCTCTCTCTCTTTCTCTCTCTCCTCGTCCCTGATTCCGCTCCTCATTAACATATATTGGCCCGGATTCCAGATCGGATCTTGGACTTCATAGTCAACCCGCCACTGATCCGCCGGACCCGGATTATTGGCGATCCGCTCAACTCTACAGATAAAGGCTCCCATACACCAAACCTACTGATATTAGCAGGATCGGCTGACACTCTAATGACCTTCCGAGAGTCCCGACTCTCTCCTACCAGATGATGTTGGGGTAGAGAAGGGGCCTCTTGAATTTCAAGGACAAGTCCTTATGTTTAGTGCAGGAGTCTGGCAGTGGCTCACTCATAGGAGCCTTTCTCCACCCAAAAAGTCCTATGTTTCCAGTGTATGAGGAAGTTGTGAGAAATACAGTGGGGAAAAATAGTCTTTAGTCAGCCACCAATTGTGCAAGTTCCCCCACTTATAAAGATGTGAGAGGCCTGTAATTAACATCATAGGTACTGTAGATCACAACTATGAGAGACAAAATGAGAAAACAAATCCAGGAAATCACCGCGTCTGATTTGGCAAGATTATTTTTTGCAAATTATAGTGGAAAATAAGTATTTAGTCACCTAAAAACATGCAAGATTTCTGTCTCTCACAGACCTGTAACTTTTCTTTAAGAGGCTCCTTTGTCCTCCACTCATTACCTGTTGTAATGGCATCTGTTTGAACTTGTTATCAGTGTAAAAGAGACACCTGTCCACAACCTCAAACAGTCACACTCCAAACTCCACTATAGTGAAGACCAAAGAGCTGTCGAAGGACACCAGAAACAAAACTGAGAAGACTGAATCTGCAATAGGCAAGCAGCTTGGTATGATGAAATCAACTGTGGGAGCAATAATAAAAAAATGGAAGACATACAAGACCACTGATAATCTCCCTCGATCTGGGGCTTCACGCAAGATCTCACCCCATGGGGTCAAAATGATCACACGAACAGTGAGCAAAAATCGCAGGACCACATGGGAGGACCTAGTGAATGACCTGCATAGAGCTGGGACCACCGTAACAAAGGCTACCATCAGTAACACAATACGCCACCAGCGATTCAGATCCTGCAGCGCCAGACGTGTTCCCCTGCTTAAGCCAGTACATGTCAGGGCCCGTCTCAAGTTTGCTAGAGAGCATTTGGATTATCCAGAAGAGTATTGGGAGAATGTCATACGGTCTGATGAAACCAAAGTAGAACTGTTTGGTAGAAACAAAACTCGTGTTTGGAGGAGACAGAATGCTGAGTTGCATCCAAAGAATACCATACCTACTGTGAAGCATGGGGGTGGAAAAATAATGCTTTGCGGCGGTTTCTCTGCAAAGGGACAAGAATGACTGATCCGTGTACATGAAAGAATTAATGAGGCCATGTATCCTCAGATTTTGAATACAAACCTCATTCCATCAGCAAGGGCATTGAAGATGAAACGTGGCTGGGTCTTTCAGCGTAATGATCCCAAGCACACCGCCAGGGCAATGAAGGAGTGGCTTCATAAGAAGCATATGAAGGTCCTGGAGTGGCCTAGCCAGTCTCCAGAGATTTCAACCCCATAGAAAACCTTTGGAGGGAGTTGAAAGCCCGTGTTGCTCAACAACAGGCCCAAAACATCACTGCTCTAGAGGAGACCTGCATGGAGGAATGGGCCAACATACCACCAACAGTGTGTGCCAACCTTGTGAAGACTTACAGAATACGTTTGACCTCTTTCATTGCCAACAATGGATATATCACGAAATATTGAGATGAACTTTTGTTATTGACCAAATACTTATTTTCCACCATAATTTGCAAAAAAAAATCTTGCCAAATCAGACACGGTGATTTTCTGGATTTGTTTTTCTTATTTTGTCTCTCATAGTTGTGGTCACCTATGATGTCAATTAAAGGCCGACCTCATCTTTATAGGTGGAATAACTTGCACAATTGGTGGCTGACGGAATACTTTTTTCCCCCCACTGTAGCGGTTGGCCTGAAGCTCTGCTTGATATGCTTAGGATCTCTTACAAACCTCCCATAAATACCGACCTTTAATCATCCCAAACAAAATAAAATGGATTGTCCTATTGTACACGCAGATAGCAATTCACTAGGACATGCCACCAATGTCCAATCAGAGGAGGTCCAATGTATGCCAATCTTCAATACAGGGGCAAGCTAAGGAAGCAGAGTGACAGTAAAAACGTCTTGTCCTGTAAGGTCTACTTGGTGACCATTTCCATTAATAACCGCCATGGATATTTACATGAAAGTGAGAGGACATTTAATGTAACCTCTCTACTGATTTTAGACCAGGACTCGGACCCAGAAATGGAGAGCATCCCAGTTGTTGAATCCTTTCCCCCTCCGTCCAATACACAGTCGTGGCCAAAAGTGTTGGCACCCCTGAAACTGTTCCAGAAAGTGAAGCATTTCAGCAAGAAAATTATTGCAGTTACACGTCTTCTCAAAGGTTTATTTCCTTTATGTGTATTGGAACAACACAAAAAAACAGACGAAAATGCAAATTGGACATAATTTCACTCAAAACCCCACAAATCGGCTGAACCAAATTTTTGTCACCCTCCACTTAATATTTGGTTGTACACCCTTTTGAATAACTGCATTCAGTCGCTCCCTGTAACCGTCCACAAGCTTCTCACGCCTCTCATCTGGACTTTTGGACTCTTCTTTATAAACTGCTCCAGGTCTCTCATATTTGTAGACATCTTTTCCCAACAGCAATTGTAATATCTCTCCACAGGTGTCAGTGGGATTTAGATCCAGACTCATTTCTGCCACTTCAGAACTCTCCAGCGCTTTGTTTTTATCCATTTCTGGGGGCTTCTTGTAGTTCTTGTTTGGAGTCATTGTCCTGCTAAAAGACTCAACCTAGATTGCAAACCTAGCTTTCTGACCCTGGGCTCTACATTTCCACCCAAAATCCTTTGCTAATCTTCACATTTCATGATGCCTTGCACACAGTCAAGGCCCCCAGTCCCAGAGGCAGCAAAACAACCCCAAACCATCTCTGAGCCTCTACTATAAGTGACTGTAGGTATTGTTTTTTTTTTTCTTTGTAGGCCTCACTACGTTTTCGGTAACCAGTAGAATAATGTGCTTTTACAAAAAGCTCTATCTTGGTCTCATCTGTCCACAAAATGCTTTCCTAGAAGGATTTTGACTTACACCCATTTTGGCAAACTGCAGTCTAGCTTTTTATGTCTGAGCAGTGGATTTCTCCTGAGTCTCATCCATTGCATTTCACTTCATTCAAATGTGGATGGATAGTTTGTGCTGACACTGATGCATCCTGAGCATGCAGGACAGCTTGAATTTCAATGGAACATAATTGAGGCGGCTTATCCACCATCCAAACTATCCTGGACTGTAACCTTTCATCAATATTTCTCTGCCATCCACATCCAGGTACATTAGATACAGTGCCATGGGTAAGTAAACATCTTAACTATGTTGTGCATCGTGGACAAAGGAACATCAAGATCTCTGGAGATGGACTTACGGTATAACCTTGAGATTGTAGGTATTTTTAAACAATTTTGGTTCTCAAGTCCTCAGACAGTTCTCTTCTCCATTCTAAGTATGGCACACAGAGGCACACAATGCAAAGATTGAGTCAACTTCTCCCCTTTTTATCTGGTTTCAGGTGTGATTTTCATATTGCCCACACCTGTTACTTGCATCACATGCTTGAAACAAAGTTGTTTACCCACAATTTTGTTTGGCTCATTTTTGGGTTTTTTTCCTGTGAAATTATGTGCAATTTGCATTTTTTTCTCATTTTTTCTGTTGTTCCAATACAAAGGAAATAAACATGTGTAATTGCAATAATGTTCGGGAACAATTTCACTTTCGGTGATGACTGTACCTAGGGTTTCAGTCACATAATGTGTATTTTGTGCCAGAAATACAATCGGACGTCAGAAAAAGCAGGAAAAACTTTTTTGTGGTTGACAAGGCTTCACTTGATGGCAATTAGTAGGAATTCCATATATCATTTATATAAGAGTGTGAATGTAACCTACAGATGTGTCCACCCTTTTTTGAAAACGATAACTGCTCTGATGTTATTATACACTAACCGCTTAGAATGCAGCAGTGCTGGGTTAGTGCAAAGGGCTAGATCACATGATAACACACAAGATCTTGCTTTTTCACAGTGAGGAGGGTTATGGGATCCCATTCTGCATGGAAATCCCACAACCTGGAAGCTCAGACTTGACTTTTGGAAGAAAAGCTGGATCTTTACGGTGACATTAGGAACCCTTCTGGTCACTTTTGCTAATAAGTGTTATTTAGAAAAATCACCAGTATGGAGCTGCCCACTCATGATGCAATTTCAATGCATTATGGCATCAAGCTAGTTCCAAACAAGCTCCAATTCACATCACAACCACTGGGCAGCTAGATATAGTGTAACCATTTCCCCATGCAACATTGTAAAATAATGGATCTTATGCCACTCCTCTTGAGATAAGGGAACATATCCATTGATGCTTTCCATTACAGGGATTATCTGTCACAAGGTGGTTTTGCAGCCATTACCACTGTCATGGCGGTGTCAGGATCTGTGGAGACTACAGATTCTGGCACTCTGCCTGCTAACATCTCTGATGTCTATGATCAGTGCAGGGAGATTCAGGCGTTGACCTACAAACTTGTAGTTCATAGGCAGGATAGCAAGAGTTAATCCCTGCTGGGCTGCTTGTTAGTCTCCTTTGATTACATGCTGTGGGGGGAGTCAGTCACATTCACTCCTCTCCTATATATGCTGACTGGACTATTTTATTAATGCCAGCTATAGTTTACTATACTGGTCTGGTGAGAGGTTTTGTGATTCAGACTTACTGGTGGTCGTGGGGCATTATTGCAGTAAGCAGTTGTGGTGTTAACCCCTGTTGTCTTTTTGTTCCTTCCTTACTTAATTCTCTTGCTTTTCTCCTTACTTTCCTATGGTCTGTTCCTGTGAGTTTTTAGTGTGTCTCAGTTTTGTTTTTTTTTCAATGTGTGTCTTTACCTGTGTTGCCATCACAATCGTGCCCCTTCTGTTATGATTCAGTGACCGAGGAGGATCAAAAAAAGGACAAAAACTCGGAAACCCAAAAAAATAACCAGAGTGGCTGGAACCTTAACAGACTGCAGACCAAATACTGACACACAACTTGAAATAGCCGTGGGATGTACCTACGATGACCTAGTCGCCACGACACAGCCGGACAACTAAATATTCTTACAGAGAGAAATATTAGAAAAGCTAATCTGCCTCAGTGTAGTCCCCAAAGATATAGATAGTCCCCCACATGAAAAGACTACGGTGATATAAGAAAACACAATACGTAGCTAGAGAACAGATTTAGCAAAGGTGAGGCCCAAACTATCTGTATAGGAAAGGATAGGAAAGAGCACTGATTGCAGCCGTAAAAAACCCTAGTAAATACCAGCACGCCTGATATGGAAAAATACTGAGCCTACACAGGCTCTCCTCCACTATATCAGTACTTTGGTGTTACTGGGATCCAAGAAAAACACTGATATAGAGGAGGGACTGAATTTTGTACCAAGCATGACAAAACACAATACATAGAAGAACATGGAGCACGTTACACAGACATTCCCAGCAGGAAATGATCCAACTCTACCAGGAACTCCACGCAGGCAAAATAACAAGAAAGTGGAAACCATAAGCAGAGGTACAAAGACCAACTTATCTGAGAGGAGTTCTGGTAGACAGAGAAAAGCGCTGGTTTTAGAAGGTTATTAGCACACAGGAGATACATTGAGCACTGGCAAGGAACAGGAGGAAACTACTCAGTTATATAGGCCCAATCCGAATTGCAAATCCTCCTCAGCTGGCTAGTTCCCATTCAGCAAGTCAACTTCACTACCAGCACTGACCACAAGAGGGAGCCCCAAACTGGAATCTAATTCAAATGTATTCACAACACCCTTCCTTCCCTGGAGGTTGCGGGGGGATTAGTTCTGGACACGAGAATAGCCAGGCATGGGACTCTGGCATCTCCACCTTTAGGTATAACCCTGAGGTTAGGGATAGCTTTGGGTCCACTTTTGTGAGGGACAGTATAGGAGCCCCCTACCCTTGCTATCCTGCAGTCACATCTTGACATTGTCCAGTGTAAAGTTAAAAATCTGCAGTCACTCTGTGTGACTGCAGAATTGTGAATCCTCCCAGTGCATGCGCTGTGAGGATTCATTAGTGCTTGCACCTGGCATGGCAGTCAAGTATGCAATATGCATACTTCGGGCCAGAACCAGACTAGTGTGCATGGTCTTGCTCAATATAAGTGACCGCCTTTACCAGTGTAGACACTGATATATCCTCGCAGGGCACAGTGCGTTAACTAGGAGGATTCTGAAGTCTGCAGGTATACAGAGTGACACACAGAGGGACTGCAGACGTTTCCTTCTAGGCTGGACAACCCCTTTAAAGCAATTTATGAAGGGATCCTTCCAATATATCAAGATTGGTGGCAAACGATAGACATGTTCTCTACATGAAGCAGTGGTAAACGCTAACATTCTGTGGCATTCATGCAAGCTAATGGATAATTTACATTTCTTGCAGCCTTCTTTGTGTCTTAGAGGAACATTCTTGGTAGTAAATGGAATAAATTCAATAAAGACACTTATTAACTAGTAACATGTATTGACTGTAAATATAGCACCATGCTGGATATTTTCTTTGGCTCAAGTAGCTGAATCAATACTGAACGGACAATTAGTTTATGATCTTATAGTCTTAAAATATTTAGGAAACAGAAAAAAATCGGCGCTAATGGGCAGCAAACTACAATCAAGTCTACATTGTCATGCTAGGTACGGGGAAGTACCAAGCAAATAGTGAACGGGAAGGGAAACCCTATATCTAAGGAAGGGAAAGATGGTGACCCCTGACCAAACCTACTGCTGGGCCCTGGGTTCCCTCATTCACCTAGATAGGCTCTGCACTCATGCGCCGAGCTGGATACCTGACCCTAGGCTAACCCTGATCTGGGGAGCGAATGAGGTGAGCTTTTGTCAACCCCACTAGGCACTAAAGGAGACACGGATAACAAACAAGAAAAAACCACAGACAACTTATCTTTAGTTGCCTCGGGGAGAGAAGCTGCACCAAGCACCAACATTCTCCAGAAATATGATAGCCGCCTGCTTGTACCGAAGGCTTGATAAAGATGTATCAAATATCACCAGCACCAAGTAATAGGAAGCAAAGGTATATAAAGACAAGGAAAGTACTGATGAAAAACAGCTGACAGGTTGAACAATGCAACATGGTCCTAAACGGAAAGGGATGGAAACCAAGCAGGAATGATAGGTGAGGGAGCAATTTGTGCAGCCAAACGCTGTGACCTTCTATAGCCAAACACCACAGGACTGTCTGTCACCCGTGACAAATATTCTGTATGTAGAAGAGTAAAATTGCAACCTGACCCCTCCGCTATGGTTACATATGCCAATCCCAAAACTCCTACTGGAGGACTGTTTTGCCCCATGGAGGGTAATGAGATATTGCCAGATACTTGGCAATTACCATGTGCTTACAATTGCTCTTAGACTCATCGACCTAAGGTTCTTGGGTTCAGTAATATAATTCGGAATTATTTTATCTGTATTATTCACAATTGCGGTAGATTGTTGATATATCTGGAGGAACCCTTTACATTACAGCTATTGGAGCATTTCTTATGGCTTTTCATCAACACGTCCCTCGTGGAGGCACATACTATGGAAAAATTAATTTTTTATACAACGCCTTAATTAAAAGTTAATGAAAGGTGGTAAAAAATTAGATTAATGCGGTCCAAACCAGGCAAATGTAATGGAACTGGTCAATACTCGAATGTCTATGTTGGTGTCCAAACTCTCTCTTGGTGGTAAATGCTAAGGAACAAAGTGTAAGATATGATTAATTTCAACATGCCTGATCCTATTAGTCTTGTGGGAGAGAAGTCTGGTAATGGTCTACCCACACTATCCATTAAAGGGAACCGGTCACCAGGTTTTTCCCTTATGAGCTGTGGCCACCACCAGTGAGCCCCTATATACAGCATTCTAGAATACTATATATAAGAGCCCAGGCCACTCTGTAGAACATAAAAAACCCTTCTATAATACTCCCCTAGGGGGTGGTCCGGGTTCGATGGGTGTCGCTGCTCTCCGGTCCGGCGCCTCCTCCATCTTGTGCGATCTCCGTCCTCCTTCTATCCAGCCCAGTAGGAGGACGCATCTTTGTTATCCATACAGGTCAACAATGCGGTCCTGCGCAGGAGCTCTTTGATCTGCCCTGCTGAGGGCAGATTAAAGTACTGTAATGCGCAGGCACAAAGAAAGGTTAAAGACCTGAATTGTAAAGCGCTGCGGAATATGTTGGCGCTATAGAAATAAAGATTATTATTATTATTTATTATTATTAAAGACCGCCCGCGTATGCGCACTACTGTACTTTGAGCTGAGCAGTGCAGATCAGAGTGCGCCTGCGCAGGACCTCAATGCCGACCAATGTGAATGACGTAGGATGCATCATGCACATGGACCTCAGAAGTAGGAGGACGGCGATCGCTGCAGAGCGGAGGCACCAGGCCTGAGAGCAGCAACACCCATTGAACCGGACAGACCCCTAGGTGAGTATTATAAAGGTGATTTTTACGTTCTACACAGCGGCATGGGCTTTTATATACAGTATTCTGGAATATCATATATAAGAGCTCAGTGGTGGTGGCCGCAGCTTATAGGGAACAAATCTGGTGACAGATTCCCTTTAAGAACACATTCACACTCAAGAGCTGAGTGCACACGTGTATAGTATTGGCTAGTTTTGGCTAAAGAGTCATCTCCCCAACTTAGGAGTGTCTTTTTTTCTAGACATTGCAGAATTCTTTCCATGTTCCGAATTCCAAAGATTGTAATATTTCTTTAATACAAGTGACTCCCACATTACCTGATCACATTTTCTTCTGTTGTCCTCTCATCAGTCATTGTGATGTTAGTTTACGTATTGATGGGATGAAGTGGAGACAGATGAACGAGTTCTCATTCGCTTCCTCATAAACACACACAACAAAACACCTACACTGATAGCGTTGGCAATTTACCTGAAATATATGTCATTTATCCTCAATAATGCCTGTCAGAATGAAGTATGGCTCCCGGATAGATGAGAGGAATAAAAATCAGATGTGATACAATAGTAGCTCAGTATAAGGGCATATTGTCTGTCCATGTGCACAATAGAAGGTAGTCTCCCACCTGCTTGCCTGCCCTATCTGGCTCCAAAAGGGCATTTCTATATTAAACATCTAAACTTTACATGCAATATACTAATATTGCATGTGGGAAAGAAATCATTCTGGTTACCCCAACTCCAATCCATGCACTTCACACTCACCTTCGTTGGAAAAAGGAGTAGGAGGGATGTGTACGCAGGAACTCCAACAAGTGCACTGTGCTGAAGATCTCACTGATGTCAGCTGAATTTGCACCCAGTTACCCAAATTTATGAAAAGAAGATGCTTTTACGTCCCTGCCCCCCACCCCCCCGACACTCTCACAGCATCCTTAATGCCCTAACTGCTGTGTTGCAAAACTCCACTATGTATACAAGGAGGAGCACGGTTGTGCCCTGAAGATCCATATGAACCACCAATGCAATATGGTGTTTGTAAATAGGAATGAGGATGTATCAAATATTGGATCATAGTCATTCAAAACTATCAATGGTCACTTCATCCCTATAAAGAAGAACATTCTTTTCAGGAAGAGAGGGAAGAGCCTGAAGCACTGAGAAGAAGCAGGGTGCTACTGGAAAATGTAGCTTTAGTAGATTAGAATAGAACCACCCATTCAACTATGTGAAACTGGATGTATAACGGAAAAAAGATGAAAAAAGACACAAACAAACAAGAAACTTCAACAAAACAGCTCCCAGACACTCTCATAGCATCCTTATTCCCTGACTGCTGTGTTTTTGCAAAAATATGCTATGTATGGAAGGAGGAGCATGATTGTGCTCTGAAGATCCATATGAACCACCAACGAAATGTGGCGTTCGTAA
Source organism: Anomaloglossus baeobatrachus (assembly GCF_048569485.1). Taxonomy (NCBI): domain Eukaryota; kingdom Metazoa; phylum Chordata; class Amphibia; order Anura; family Aromobatidae; genus Anomaloglossus; species Anomaloglossus baeobatrachus. The sequence goes on along the minus strand of NC_134364.1, from coordinate 54,625,545 downwards.
AAAGTAATGAGTATTTATCAAATATTTGGTCATAGTCACTACATACAAAACTATATATAACTAAGAAAATTATTTTTCAGGAACAGAGGCAGGGACTTGAAGCACTGAGAAGAAGCAGGGTACTACTGGAAAATGTAGCTATAGTAGATTAAAATAGGACCACCCATTCAACTATGTGAAACTGGATGTATAGCAGGGCAAAAAATGATGAAAAAAGACACAAACAAGAAACTTTAACAAAACATCCCCCAGACACTCATGACATCCTTATTGCCCTGACTGCTGTGTTGTTGCAAAGCTCCACTATGTATGGAAGGATTGTGCTCTGAAGATTCATATGAACTACTAATGAAATGTGGTGTTTGTAAATAGGAATGAGTATTGATTAAATACTGGGTCATAGTAACGATTTTCAAAACTATCAATGGTCATATAAATAATACTATTTTTCTCAGGAAGCACACAGGCGAGCAGCGACAGGGGCCTGAAGCCCTGAAGAGAAGTCGGCTGCTACTGGGAAACGTAGCTTTAGTAGATAAGAATAGGATCACCCATTCAACTATGTGAAACAGAAAAAGACAGACAGGGAAAGAGACAGAGACAGAAAGACAGACAGAGATAGACAGACAGACAAAGACATAGAGAGAGAGAAAGACAGACAGAGGGATTCAAACAGAGACTGGGAGAGAGACAGTTACTATCCTAGGCAACGTCGGGTACTACAGCTAGTTAATATAGAAGACAAACAACAGACCAGTCAATTAATTAACATGTAGATTTAGGCCATATCAAGCGCCAGCCTCCAAAAGTTGTCTTTTTTGGCTTCTGCTATGATGAATTGTGCTAATAAATTGCATTTTTAATGATTCTTGAATAATTAATTTTTGCAAATTAAAACCAAGAGTAGAAAAAAATAATTCCATAAAAGAAGAGGCTGCAAAAAATAGCGACAGCATCCGAAAGGTCTGATGCGGCTCATTCCCGAGCTGGATATAAAGAGCACTAGCTCAAGAAAATGCTGAATTACGGTACGTCTCTGCTCTTTCTGGGCTTCCTCCATGTTCATTGCTCTCCCCTGGTAGCAAAACCCATAGATCTTGTCAATGGCAGGAGTTGCTCGGCTTCATATTGCACAACGTCGTATTCAGGATTGACTGCTTGGTCTGTGGTTTCACTAGGCACAAAGGTTTAGAGCAATAGTGTGCTAAAATACTGCAGTAAAATAGGACCAGAGCTGTGATCCGTAAAAAGTCCACCATGTATCATGTGCCTTTCATGACACTGTTCACATATGGCATTTGGACTTTCTAAGTATCAGGATAAACATCTACTGTATAAGGACTTCTCATACAAACACAGTGTTAACAGAGATTGTCTTAAAGGGAACCTAGCAGGAGATTGAGGCTCCCAAATTACGGGCAGCATGGATCAGACACTGGCTGTGTTTTTGCGGCCATGTATCTCTTACCTTGTAATGGTGTAGCATTTCAGATACAACATACTTCGAAAGCCGGTAGGGGTCTGTGTATCTCAAAGCACCATTCCAGGTTTTATTTTTTACATTTCACTGCTGGAATGGCGATTTAAATGTGAATCCCCATCCCCGTCTTATACTCACCTGCCGTCGTCTTTATCAATTTCTAGTGTCGCTCCGGTTGGCCTCCGGCAATTTTTGACCTACCGGCAACTCCATTGCTCCTTGGAACACACTGGAAGTCACAACTCAATACAAGTCTATGAGAGCCTCGTTCTGGCTGTCATAGACTTGCATTGAGAACTTGTGATGTAACATCTCCCTTTCAGCCAGGTAGAAGTTATGGGCACAAGACGGCGCCGCGGGACCAGAGCTGTGCCGAAAAAGGATGAAGCTGCTGGAAGAGTGAGGGTATGGACTTCGGTTTAAAGCTTCACTACAAAAACAAACAAATGCTGGAGTGGAGCTTTAAGGGTATGTGCACATGATGCAGATTTGGTGCATGAACTCTGCACCTTCGAGCAGAAAAACACACCCAAAAATGCATGCTTTTTCGTACGTTTTTTGTGCCGTGTGGGTTTTTTTTTTTAATGAAGTCTATTGACGGAAGGGCTAAAAAACGTAGGGAAAAAAAGTCCCAACAGTTGACATGGTGCACATTATTTCTGCACCAAATCTGCAAGGAAATAAAAAGCAAAGTGGGCACAGCTCTTCAGAATTCGCAGACTTTTCTGGCTTCAGGATAGGTATGCAGATTTTTATGCAGATTTGTATAAAAAAAACAAAACAATAAAAAAAAACATAAAAAACCGCACCATGTGCACATAGCCTAAAACACTAGTTCAAAGCAGGTCCCCAAGAGCTTTTCCCCTCCCATTCCAGAGTCAACGGATTGTAAATATATATGCAGGAATTAGAAATGAATATAAATATTTATATTGTCAGAGGGTTTAGAATGAGTTTTGAAGAATGGATTATTGATATTTGTTCTGATAAAAAATATATGTGCATATTGCTTTGCTGATAAACCAATATTCTATCCTTTCAGTGGTTTGTATGTATACATGAAATTCTCTCTGACTTACGAAAACATATTATGCATATGGTGTAAGACAAATAGCATGCGATATTTGGGGGTTTTTTGCACTCAACTAAAAATACAGCACTTAAATAGCCTTAGATCACAAAATCCCAAAATATCCAGGATTCAGAGGAATATAAATAGTTTGCAGATAATTCCCATCACATTTCTAGGTTGATCGGATCTCTTCCTCAGGGGAACCGCAATAATTGTAGTTATTGTGGTTCCCCTGAGGAAGAGATATGCTGCGGTCACACAACTATTACAAACAAAAACCCCTGATATTGTGCTCTTTTGTTCTCTTCTGTAAGGAGGCAGCTACTAAGGTCAGTGTTAGACACTGATTGTTTTCTAGACAATAAAATCCTTGTGACTTGTTGACATGTTATTTACTTATTTGTATACATTTTTTGTGTGTTGGCCAGTAATTTGTATGGAAGCTCCCCAATGAGAGATAACCAGAAATTTGACTCAAGAGGAAACGAGTGCTGATTTCTGCCTTGTTGTCCTTCTGTATAGCTCACCATTCTTTTAATGATGTTTTACATCCTGTTTAAAGGCGGCGTCACACGCTACAATATATCGGGCGATATGTCGTCGGGGTCACGGATCCCGTGACGCACATCCGGCATCATTAGAGATATCGTAGCGTGTGACAGCTATGAACGACTGTGAACGGGCAAAAATATTCATCTTATCGTTGCTCGTTGACACGTCGTTCATTTTCATAATGTCGTTCCTCCTTCTGCGCGCCGGTTGTTCGTCGTTCCTGAGGCAGCACACATCGCTCCGTGTGACACCCCGGGTGTGACGAACACAGCTTACCTGCATCCCGCTGGCAATGCGGAAGGAAGGAGGTGGGCAGGATGTTACGTCCCGCTCATCTCCGCCCCTCCGCTTCTATTGGGCGGCCGCTGTGTGACGTCGCTGTGACGCCGAACGTCCCTGCCCCTTCAGGAAGAGGATATTTGCCGCCCACAGCGAGGTCGTTCGGGAGGTAAGTACGTGTGACAGGGGGTTAACGACTTTGTGCGCCACGGGCAGCGAATTGCCCGGGCCGCACAAACGACGGGGTGGGTGCGATCTCACGATATATTGATGCATGTGACGGGGCCTTTACAGTAAATTCACTTCTAAATAAGCTTTCAATCTGTTTTCACTGTGACACTAAAGACGTTCGGCAATTATCTTCCCCATTTTATTTGGTGGAGAATGCGGGCAGCATATCCGCACAATTAATGAGAAAATGAGAGGTCAATAGTCAAAAAGTATGATCGGTAACTCATCATTTGGGACCTTTTGCCTTAACTTTTAAGACTTAAGGAATAAAATCTTTATGATGAACAGGTCTCCTTAAGAGGCAACACAGGTTTTATATGATTGAAAGTGAGAGCTTGCATGCTTCCCACTAGAATATAACTCTAATTTAAAGGGAACCAGCCACCAGGTATTTGCCCTATAAACCAGAGGCAGTGGTCTAATGGAGCTTGGATGCTGATTAAAATCATATCTCTAGTTGAGAAATCCGAGGCTTGATTGCAGAGTAATCCTTGTTCAAATCTTCAAAAATGATGCAATTCGTGTACAGGCTTGTGGGTCAGATTTTCTGGGAGGATTCCTCTTCCTGCCTTGCCTCCTTTTCTTCATTTAATTTTTGCGCCACCGTGACCATTACCTCTGTTGGTGGCATGTGCGCATTGCTTTTGTGACGTTGTCTTCAATAATATGGAGCCGGAATCAGCACATGCACATACCGGGACCTCTGATGACATTTTATTGAAGACATTGTGAAGACTAATATGAGTAGCAATGACGCATGCGCAGATTTACGGTAATTTTTTTTTTCAGCAGAACGTGTGCCGCACCGCTCTTCGTCATCTTCTCAGTGTTCTCAGGAAAATGGTGCTCAAGATCGCAGTACGCGCATGAGCTGATTTCGGTGGCATTTTATTTAAGACAACGTCACACTAGCACTGTGCATGCGCCACTAACAGTGGTAATGGCGGTGGCGCAAAATGTACATGAAGAAAAGGAGGCAAGGCAGGAGGAGAAATCGTCACAGGGGACCCAGCCCAAAAAATCCTGCCCTGATGCTCAAGACACTACACAAATTAAGTCATTTCTGAACAAGGATTATTCTGCAATCGAGCCTCGGATTTCTCAGCTAAAGGTATCGTTTTAATCAGCATCCTAGCGCCATGATGGCACAGTCTCTAGTTTATAGGACAACAACCTGGTTACCGTGTAGATACTACTGTTACTACTTGTTACAGTGGAGATACTACTGGGTTACCCATGGTGCTATGTTAAAATGTAAATTTCCTATCCATGAACATGCCATGTCATGTTGTATTTGAGGTGTAAGGTAAGGCTGCTCATTAAAAGAGAAGGTCATTGTATGTCATTTAATGAGTTTATTCACTCTGCGGCTGATTACATGGCGAGGGCAGTGGGGAATCAGCATTATAGGAATCAGCATTACTAGAATATAAAAATGTTCTAATTATGGCCAGTGGAGGTCAGACACATAGGAAACCTGGCTGAGGGGTGGAGAGCTGGGATGCCCAGAAATTAATGCTCATTTCTCTACCATAAGCCGTCTCCAAAGGGGTTTCAGAGAATTTGGCAGAACATCCATCTGGCTTCACAACCGCAGACCACATGCAACCACCACAGCAGCCCAGGACCTCCACATCCAGCATCTTCACCTCCAAGATTGTCTGAGACCGGCCACCCGGACAGCGGCTGCAACAATCAGTGGAAAACCGAAGAATTTCTTCACAAACTGTCAGAAACAGTCTCAGGGAAGCTCATCTGCTGCTCGTCGTCCTCATCGGAGGTCTCCACCTGACTGCAGAGCGTCATCGTAACTGACTTGAGTGGGCAAATGCTCACATTCAATGGTATCTGGCACGTTGGAGAAATGTTCTCTCTTGGTTTTCACTGTACAGAGCAGATGCTAACTGGTTTTCTGACCCTCCCTGACCTCCCCAATACTGTAAAACTGCACATTTGAGAGTGGCCTTTTATTGTGGCCAGCCTAAGGCACACCTGTGCAATAATCATGCTGTCTAATCTGCATCTTTGAATACCACACCTGTGAGGTGGATGGATTATCTCTGTAAAGAAGTGTGCACTGCTCACTAACACAGATTTGACAAATTTGTGAATATTTGAGAGAAAAAGGCCTTTTGCTTAGATGGAAAAAGTCTTAGAACTAAGGCGGGCTTTGCACACTGCGACATCGCAGGTGCGATGTCGGTTGGGTCAAATTGAAAATGACGCACTTCCGGCATCGCATGCGACATCGCAGTGTGTAAAGTCTCGATGATACGATTAACGAGCGCAAAATCGTCGTAATCGTATCATCGGTGCAGCGTCGGCGTAATTCATAATTACGCTGACGCGACAGTCCGATGTTGTTCCTCGCTCCTGCGGCAGCACACATCGCTGTGTGTGAAGCCGCAGGAGCGAGGAACATCTCCTACCGGCGTCACTGCGGCTTCTGTAGGATATGCGGAAGGAAGGAGATGGGCAGGATGTTTACATCCTGCTCATCTCCGCCCCTCCGCTCCGATTGGCCGCCTGCCGTGTGACGTCGCAGTGACGCCGCACGACCCGCCCCCTTAACAAGGAGGCGGGTCGCCGGCCACAGGGACGTCGCACGGCAGGTGAGTGTGTGTGTGAAGCTGGCGTAGCGATAATTTTCGCTACGCCAGCTATCACCACATATCGCTGCTGCGACGGGGGCGGGCACTATCGCACTCGGCATCGCAGCATCGGCCTGCGATGTCGTAGTGTGCAAAGCCCGCCTAAGGCTATGTGCCCATGGGAGTTTGTACCTGCGGATATATCCACAGGTACGGCCGCAGGTTTCCCGCAGCTGCGGTAGTACAGCGATATAGCTGCGGAAAACCTGCGGCCGTACCTGCGGAAGTCCTGGCCTCTATCTCCATAGTGGAGAGCCAGGATTTCCGCAGGTATTTCCGCAGAAAGAATTAACATGCAATTACGTGTGGCTACGAGACATCTGCAGCATATTCCGCAGCCGCACATATCCACAGCATGGACACAGCATTCCCCATGTCCTATAGGATAACATGGGGAGTGTCTGTACATGCTGAAACCTGCGGATTTATCTGAAAAATCCAGAAAATTTGCGGATTTTCCGCAGATAAGGCTGGGGCCACACGGGCACTACTGCGATCCACTTGCATGACACTCGGCTCGTGCTGGCAGTACAGCAGAGCCGAGTGTCATGCGTGTGTCGTTGCAACTGAGGTCCGTTCGTGCGAGCAGACCTCAGCTGCGGGGGGCGGGCCGGCACTCAGGAGGGGAGGGAGGGATTTCTCTCCCTCTCTCCTGCGTAGTCGGCTATTGCCATTCTCGCACTGCACTAGCGGTACACCGGTGTACCGCGAGTGCAGTGCGATTTTTCTCTCGCCCCATTCACTTGAATGGGTGCGAGAGAAAGAGTCTCATTACAATTGTAGCATGCTGCGATTGTTTTCTCGGTCCGATTAGGGCTGAGAAAATAATCGCTCATGTGTGCTGTCACACAGGCTAGAATTGGTCCGAGGGGAATGCGATGTTTTATCGCACTCCACTCGCACTGTTTTTCTCGCCGTGTGGCTTAGGCCTAAATCTGCAGGTTTAATCTCCCGAGGGCACATGGCCTTAGACTCTGTGCCCACGAGCGCTCGTACCTGCGGATGTATCCGCTGGTACGAGCGCATGTTTCCCGCGGCTGCCCGCCGGCGTCCGCAGCTATTTTTAGCTGCTAGATTACAGCGGAATAGCTGCGGGAAACATGCGGAGATTTATGCGGCTTACCTGCGGACATCTCGGCCTCTCATCTCCATAGCGGAGGGCCGGGACATCCGCAAGTAATTCCGCATGAATAATTGACATGCAATTATACATGCGGATGCCTACATCCGCAGCACGGTCGGCAGCCGCACTTTCCGCAGCGTGGACACAGCACTCCCCATGTCCCATAGGATAACATGGGGAGTGCCTGTACATGCTAAAACCTGCGGATTTATCTGGAAAATCCAGAAAATGCCGCAGGTTTTCCGCGGCAAAATCCGCACAAACAGGCTCCCGTGGGCACATAGCCTTAGGGTTCAGCTCATGAAAAATGGGAGCTAAAACTAAAATTGAAAAAAGATTACCGTAGATTGATTAAATAGGTTTATTTTGTAAATAAGTCACACCTTCCACACTAATAATTTCTTAACAGTTTTAAGATCTGTTTTTCTGATACAAAAGGTTCCAAATATTCAGCATGGCCATGTCATGGGGTGATAGCCACTACTAAAGTTTATACTGTACTTTATATTGAGCTCTCTATGCAAAATGATTGTTGTAAAAGTGTAATCCACACTTTTACAACAATCATGTTGACCTTAAGTCGAGCTTTTCCATACACATTAATTTCAAGGTAATTAGTAAATGTTATTAGCATTTGTTTTTGTTCCTTTTTGCAGGTTCTTGCAATATGTCCCAAGGACATGAGGGCGGACATTTGTGTGCATCTAAATAGAAAAGTTTTTAACGAGCACCCGGCCTTTCGTCTTGCCAGTGATGGCTGCTTACGGGCTTTGGCAGTGGAGTTTCAAACCATTCATTGCGCTCCAGGGGACCTCATCTACCATGCCGGTGAAAGCGTGGACGCTCTGTGTTTTGTGGTGTCGGGATCACTGGAAGTCATCCAAGATGAAGAAGTGGTGGCCATACTAGGTAAAGTGATCTATGAACTACTTAACGTTTTATCACAAGGGTTTTTTTTCAACGTTTGTAAAAGTGGGCAGAGCTTTGCTTGGGAGAGGGCATAGCCAATTGCTGATGACAAACTTATCGTAATTTACCCCAAAAGTGGAGAAAATCTTCTCCAGAAGAGATAAGCGAACCCAAACTTTCGAGGCTCGTACCGAATAATTGGTGTCCAAAGTCTGAGATTAGGTGCTGATCACATGTTAACCACTTGATCGAGCATTGGGGGCTCGGGTACACTCGGTGCCAGTGAGAACCACTTTCAGTCTCTGAATGGCTCTAACTGTGGGTAAAAGCAACATTTTCAGATGTAGTGTGCCCAAAAAACCCCAACAAAACACAGCCCTCAGAAATGCTCTGTTTATGGTTGAGCTAACTACCCAATCATTGACTTCCATTATACGCGTTACTCGAGTCGAGCCGTTAGTTCGGGTCCCCATTGATTTATATGGGGTCCAGGAACAAGTTCAGGTCAAGTGTCTGGGTCCCAAAACAAATTTTTAACTAAAGTCCGGCCAAATCTGAACTCCCACGGGTCCACTCATCTCTATTATCCAGTTCTCTGTGACTGGAGTAAATTTTTCGCAATGTCAATTTCACAGCAACTGAAAAATGTGCCAAATTAAATTAGAGGCGCACACCTCTTGATGAATTTTGAGCATCTTATTTCAGTGTATTCTGTATCAAAACTGATGTTCAAAATACCAGTTTTCATGAATCAGGTTATGGTTTCCACAAGTATTAATTTTCTTGCACCTCCAAATCTACATGGATTCTATTTACTCCTAGAGAATAGGAAACAATATTGAAGCCCATCTATACAAGGTGGCTTTAACCACACACCTGCCCTGACTGACAGCCGGCTCTGCAGTGGATCAGTATAGAGCCGGCTGTCAGTAAGTGCCGATCGGCGTGGTTACAGCTGCCTCTATGTACTGAGTGGTGACTGAAGCCGCACTGAAGTACCGTATAACGTGCCAATTTCTGACGTGTCGGGACGGTATTTCATATGTATGGGGCTACCCAACTCTTCTCTGATGGCACATTTGGAGAAGGATTGGCATGTTGGATCTCATATTGATTCTTGTTCGTAATAATCCGTCCGTTGAGTTTTTGGCCCGACCGAAAACTCATTTTCAAACAGATCATGCTGGTATGAGGTAAAGGAAAAACTGAGAGTTTTACCCAAAATATATGGACACCTGTAGCATTTAGAAGTTTCCAACAAACTTTCAAACAGCAGGGACATAAAGGGATTCTGTCAGCACACAATGACTGTTCAAACCAAGTGTCACGGAGTGACTTAGGTGAACCCAGGGGAACCTATAGTGGCCCTAAAGCTGAGGCCCCTGTGCTCACCCTAACCATGGAGGTACCCTTGATGGTAGGAAGGTCCTGGTCACCACCTTAGGCCATATCTCCTGTCCTCATCCCTGATGTTATGACCCCCTCCACAACCTACCACCCGGGGTAAAAAAGCAAGAACAAGAGTTAACCCCCCCCCCAGCAAATATGGACAGACAGGGGCAACATCAACAACAAAACCTACTTGTACCACGGCAACCACACACAAAAGAGCCACAAAAGGTGCACGAGGGTAGACAACACAAAAGGGGGGAATAAACAGACTACTGGAGAACTTTCAAACAAGAACAAACACACCTGAGAAAGCTTCAGCAAACTCCAATGCTGCAGCCAACGGAACAACTGGGAGAGTAAAGCCTGCTTTACACGGGACGACCGATTGTGCGATTTCACAATCGATCGTACCCGCCCCCGTCGTTTGTGCGTCACGGGCAAATCGCTGCCCGTGTCTCACAAAGTCGTGAAACCCCCGTTACACGTACTTACCTGCTGAGCGACCTCGCTGTGGGCGGCGAACGTCCACTTCCTGAATGGGGAGGAACGTTCGGCGTCACAGCGACGTCACACAGCCGCCGGCCAATAGAAGTGGAGGGGCGGAGATGAGCGGGACATAACATCCCGCCCACCTCCTCCCTCCCGCATAGCCGGCGGGAGCCGCAGGACGCAGGTAAGCAGAGTTCATCACTCCCGTGATGTCACACGGAGCGACGTGTGCTGCTACAGAAATGATGAACAACTGGCACAAGTAAAAATAAACGATATTATGAAACTGAGCGACGAGTACACGACTCACGATTTGTGAGCGATACTGCATCGCTCAGAGGTTTAACACAAGACGACGTCGTGTATGATGCCGGATGTACGTCACGAAAACAGTGACCCCAACGATGCATCGCACGATCCGTCATTTCGTGTAAAGCACCCTTTAGTAAACCTAACCCTACACCTCCTGGCCAAGCTTCCTAATGATAGAAAATAACCGGCACCCTCTGGTGGACGTAGAGGGTATTTATAGAAGCTGGGCGTGGTCCCAACCAGAAACACCTGACCAGGAGTCAGGAGCTGCTGAGATTAACCCTCTAATCCCAAAATTCATTTAATTAACATCAGCAATGTCCCACAAAACAAAGTGAGAGTCTGACCCAGAACATGTTACCAAATTCCGCAACAGGCGAAGGTCCGTGACACCAAGCACAGGTGCTCGGTGCACCCTTGGTGTGGCCAAACCGTACAATGCACCTTCCCACCTACTTGTATTCCCTCTATCTCCACCCTTCTCTAGCTCTTTAACACCAGAGCTGTCAATCAAAATAGAAGGGGGGCATGTGGAGACAGACAAAATAGTAAGTGGGAAGGTGCACTTAAATGTCTGGCCCTGCCAAGGCTGCAGCGATTGCTTGTGCTTTGTTTGAGCAGTCATTCTTTGCCACTTTAACCGATAAAACAATGGAAAATTTGGAAGATTTGGTGATAAGTGGTAATTCTGGTTAGTAAGGAGCAAACAGTGCAGATCGTTATTCAGAAAAGATTTTGGGAGTCATTGAAGCAAAGTGTGCAGCAGAGAAAACGACTGTCTGGATGACTGATGTGGCGATGTTCCTTCAAGCCTCGCTGCACAACAACATATCGTAGTTCTCACTTTAATATAAACTTGTGGGGTTTTTTATTTGTTCTTTTTTAATATTTGGTTGTTTGCCCCTTAAATTAATAGGACTGCCGACCATAAGATGAAGTGCTTGATATTTGAGTGAGCAGCGCACATTTATCTAATAAACGTAATTATGTCAACACTTGATATATTGGGACGCCGGTCGGTGTGGGCTTGAAGACATGAGTGATCGGCTCAGCCATATGTGGCAATTTGTTACTAATGACACAGGCTATGGGGGGCCAATCTAAATGCTGCCGTGCATCATGATCGGGTTCTTAAAGAGATGACATTACTTATTGTTTACATTGCTTTTTTATGTTATGTTTATTTTGGTTTTTTTTTATTATTTGCAAAAAAAAATTTCATATCACAATCAAATCTAGATATTTTTGTATATTTTTGTATTATATATATTCATGGGACAGCACTGAAGATCTGACCCTGTGATACAATGTACAGTGTCAGTGTGCAGCTTGTATAATAGTGTAAATGTGGTGCCCTCTAAATAACTCAATACACAGCCATTAATGTCAAAAACTCTGGCAACAAACGTGAGTGCACCCCATAAGTGAAAATGGCTAAATTGTGCCAAAGTGTCAATATTTTGTGTGGCCACCATTATTTTCAAGCACTCCCTTAACTATCTTGAGCATGGAGGTCACTAGAGCTGATCCTCTTTCATCCTCCATGATGACATCACGGAGCTGGTGGGTATTAAAGATCTTGTGCTCCTCCATCTTCCATTTGATGATGTCCCACAGATGCTCCATAGGGTCTAGGTCTGGAGACGCTTGGCCGGTCCAGCACCTTTGCCCTCAGTTTGTTTAGCAAGGCAGTGGTTGTCTTGGAAGTGTTTGGGGTTGTTAAGTCATAGAACTGTTAGTAATTGCCATTTTGTTATGGTGAAGAGACAAGTCAGGATTGTATTTTCAGTGATCTTTATTTCACTGCATTTCGGAGATAGTCTGTCTCCTTCTGTTAGCACACAGTCTCAGCCCTCTGTAGATTTGCTACAATGTATCACTGGGGTTACCTGACCGATTCAGTCACACCACCACACCTCACCTCACTGACCAATATAGACAAACTATAGCTGGCCTGGGTGGAAGGGTTCAACAGCATAAATAGGAGGGAGGCAGATATGATAGGCTTCCCCCAACATGTGATCAATGGAGCAAATCAGGATTGTATTTCCAGGGATCTTTATTTCAATGCATTTCGGAAAACACCCCTCTCCCTCTGCTATCACACAGTCTCAGCCATCTGTAGATCTGCTACAATGTATCACTAGGGTTACCTGACCGATCCAGTCACACCACACCACACCTCACAAACCAATATAGACAAACTATAGCTGGCATGGGTGGAAGAGTTCAACCAGCATAAATAGGAAGGAGGGAAATAGGATAGGCTTCTCCCAAAATGTAATCAATGGAGCAAATCAGGATTGTATTTCCAGGGATCTTTATTTCATCACATTTCAGAGAGAACCCCTTTCCTTCTGTTATCACACAGTCTCAGCCATCTGTAGATCTGCTACAATGTATCATTGGGATTACTTGACTGATCCGGTCACACCACACCACACCTTAAAAACCAATATAGATAAACTATAGCTGGCATGGGTGGAAGGGTTCAACCAGCATAAATAGGAGTGGAGCAGATGTGATAGCCCCCCCCATAACATGTGATCAATGGAGCAAATGAGGATTGTATTTCCAGAGATTTTTATTTCAACGCATTTTAGAGAGAACCCCTCTCGTTCTGTTATCATACAGTCTTTGCCCTCTGTAGATTTGCTACAATGTATCACTGGGGTTACCTGACCAATTTAGTCACACCACACCACACCTCAGAAACCAATATAGACAAACTATAGCTGGCATGGGTGAAAGGGTTCAACCAGCATAAATAAAAGGAAAGCAGATGTGATAGGCCCCCCATAACATTTGATCAAAGGAGCAAGCAGACCAATAGAGATTAAAGGCTGCTTTACACCAGACAATCTATCGTGCGATAGATCGTCGGGGTCACGGTTTTTGTGACTCACATCCGGCATCGCTTGCGATTCCGGCCTGTGTGACACCTCCTAGTGATGCAGTATCGCTCACAAATCGTGAGTCGTGTACTGCTCGCTAGGTTCCATAATATCGTTTAATTTAGTTGTTCATAGTCTCCGGCATAGTACACGTTGCTCCGTGTGACACCCCGGGAACGATGAACAGCAGCTCACCTGCGTCACGCGGCCACCGCCGGCTATGTGAAGGAAGGAGGTGAGCGGGATGTTTACGTGCCGCTCATCTCCGCCCCTCCGCTTCCATTGGCCGGCAGCCGTGTGACGTCGCTGTGACGCCGAACGTCCCTCCCACTCCAGGAAGTGGACGTTCGCCGCCCACAGTGAGGTCGCACGAGAGGTAAGTACGTGTGACGGGGGTTACTGACTTTGCGCGACACGGGCAGCGATTTGCCCGTGACGCAAAAAGGACGGGGGCGGGTACGATCGATTGTGAAATTGCACAATCGGTCGTACCGTGTAAAGGAGCCTTAACGCTCACTAGATTGCCTAGGAATCAGCACACAGCAGGTCAATGCTAGAGTCTACCTGCGTTGATCCCAGACACCAGAGAATCCATTGGGCAATCCGAACAGAGCCTGATGCCGCAAAAACGCCATGTGACAGCAGCTTTAGACAGGCAAACAGACTAAGGAAAAGCAGGGGGTGTTATGTCACTTATATGAAAACTTATAAAATTTCCATGCTGGACAAAATTATAAAAAATAATTAAATATAAGTTTAGTTACGTCTCTGCATGAAGTGCCAAATCTGTCCATCTAAAAGGTGTCGTTTGCCAAGACGTTGACAAATGTTGTGGCTGGGATGGCATATGCTGAGCATAATCAGATTTTAAGTCTACAGTCTGAAAGCGAGTAACACCATTAAAACAAAGAGCTCGTCATCGTTTCTGTAGCCGGGAAGACTTTCTGATTTATGTTTCACTTAACTAACCAGTGTCCCCCGCTGCCTCTTCTCGCAGCAATCTGCCTCCCGCTGAACGAGCCTCCGATGGGCTCATACATCGCTGAAACCTCCTTTGATAAAATTGCATCAATGGAGAATCTCTGGTCTGCGCTCCTATTGAGATTTAACGGGGGGGGGGGGGGGTTGGGGGTTGTCCTGCTGAATTAGAGGAGGCATTAAAATGTAGATAAGGTTAATTAGGGATCCAGACGAGCCCGTCGGTGCAGCTACAGTACAACACCGGATTGTTCTTACGTCTCCATCTCTTCCGCAGTAGCGGAGCTGCAATTTGCTAAACACTTCCAGAGCCAATATAAATGACATAATTACATGTTTGAGGAAGGATCCAATTTAGCAGCTTGTCTGTAAATATACATAATAAATTGCACTTCTGATATGCGACTTTCGAGAAAATAAGCAGCTCATTACGTAATTTTGATGTTCATTGACAAACATTGAGATTGGCCACAAATACCGTACTTGAGATTTCATTTCCAGCTGTGGCATCTACAGATATAGAAAAGCTTAATTAGCTATTTATAGAGTAGCTATCATTTGCCATAAATATGGTTTTCTTTACTTTATGTAAATGCGGCTGTTCTCCCGAATCCGGCGTGGTTTTTCTTTTTTTCCTGCTCCACTCCAATCCTTAGATAAGGTCTATGTTTCACTATATGTAAATGTAGTGTTTTTAGCCAAGTGGGAGTAGCCATCTGTGTATATTTTTGTCAGGACCACAAAAAAAGGCAAAAAGACTGCATTTATAAACAGAGGACAGGATAGTTGGATCGGACAGGCGCATGACCAAAAAAAAAATAAATGGCAGATTAAGGCGAACAGCTGCATTTCCACCATGTTTAAAAAGGACATTATAATTAGTTCTTCATGACCAGTCCCATGTCCTACCAATTATTGCTAATAATCCGGGTCCGTCGAATCAGAGAGAGAGAGAGAGAGAGAGAGAGAGAGAGAGAGAGAGAGAAATTATTGCCGAATCCGGGTCGGACCTGGATCTACCGCTGAAAACGCGCGGATCCGGATTTTTCCAGTCCGGGTCCGCTCAACACTACAGTCCCAATACATCTGCATGAGATCTTGGGTTTCCTGAACATATCTTAAAAATGATTTACTCAACTGTTTCAGTAATTACTTATTCACAGGACTGTGGAGACCCCCACCTATTGCAATAATGGGGTAATGATGCAATCCGAGATGACCAATTATAAGCTATATCCACTACTAATCCACAAGACTGCGGAGACCCCCAATCCACAGTGCCATAGACAATGAATAGACACAATGCAGCTACTCTATTCTGATAGACTATTTCTGTGCCCCATTCTTGGGATCAGGAGGGTCCCAGTGATTGGAACCTCAGTGATCAGGAAGTTATCACCCATCTTGTAGATAGGTACGAGGAGCTGCTGATAAGTCTTTCACTTTACCCAGAAAGAAACGTGATAGGATGATGAAACTTTCCTTTTATTCCACATACTTTCTCTGTCTCCATTCATGGTGCTCTTTAGCATTGTAATGATTACAGATTTACGGCATTGGTACAGTTTGTTAAGGTTTGTCTTCCCACTTTTACAGGAAAGGGGGATGTCTTTGGCGATGTCTTCTGGAAAGAGACCACTCTTGCTCACGCCTGCGCCAACGTGCGAGCCCTAACCTACTGCGATTTACACATCATCAAGAGGGAAGCTCTGCTGAAAGTTCTCGATTTTTACACGGCTTTTGCCAACTCGTTCTCCCGCAACCTTACGCTGACCTGTAACCTAAGGAAACGGGTAAGATGCTGTCTAATGTATTTGTGTTCAGAGCTTTATCATGTATTCCGTCCACTGTATTAGTAAAATGATGTTACATATTGGGTGTAGCGAAGTCTTAAATAGCCACACGGTTCCCCCACAATTTGACAAATCACAGTGCTCTCCCATAACTTGGCCAATTACAGTAATTCTGTTATGATTGTGTAGTCAACTCACGTGGCATAAATAGGTAAAATACTGAAAATACTGCAAATGACCCAGTAGGGTCCTATACAGACTAGAGATTTGAACTCTGCAGTCCCTAGAGGTTACTGCATGAAGTGGAATAGTCCTAACCCCAGACTAAACAGTGGCAACTCGGACCTATGCTGCCTTAATGGCCATCGAGCACTTCATGTTCCTCCTAAGGAACCGGAGGGCAGAATAGAGTGCAATATACATACAGAAAGGAAGGAGTGTTGAGTAGAGCTGGGCGGACTCGCAGAAAACCGGGACCGGCGGGTCCCTGATAAATTTAAAAAAAAAAACAAAACAGATCCGGTCCAGAATCTGACACCCATATAAGTCTATGGGAACAAGAATCCAGAGATGAAAAATGTTGGTAGAAGAGATAGGGGTAGGAGCACATGCGGCGTACTCACCAAACCTCCGCCATGGTGGCAAGCTACTTCCTGGTCACGCTTTCCCTTCCGAAGCTTACAATTAACCTTCATTGAATATTCACTGCTTTCCCCGCCCACCGGCATGTGTAATTGGTTGCAGTTAGAAGTGCCCCCACTCTGAGTGTCAGCTGACTGCAACCAATCACTGGTGCCAGGACAGCTGGTGGGTGGGGAAAGCAGTGCAAGTGTCTGTGGGTGAGTGAATATCATTGTATAAAAATAAATTAATAAATAAAACAATTGGCGCAGGGTCCCCGTATTCTGATACCAGCACAGATACAACCCATGGCTTCAGCCCCTAGCTGTCGGGCTTTATCTTGGCTGTGTATCAAAATAAGGCCGGAGTCACACTTGCGCGAGTCTCGCATTGCATCACCCGGCAGCCGCACACTTGCCTGACATGAGCGTGCAGCTGCATAGAAATACATTCAGCCGACCCGATCCTGTCAGGAGAATGTGAGGCGGCCAGTTGATTCAAAGCGAGACACGCAAGTGTGACTCCGGCCTTACGGTGCACTCATACAAGCCATATAACTCGCACGAGTATCGGATCGCATCACCCAGCAGCCGTACACTCTCCTGACAGGATATACACGTGCACGCTCATGTCCGGAGAGTGTGCGGAATGGAGGACATAAATTTCCCATTTTGGCAATTTGTCCCACCAGTTGGTTCCAATTTAAAGGGAACAGGTCATCAGAATTTTCGCTATTAAACTAAAAGAATCCCCTTCTGCAGCTCAGGACTGAGCACTGTTTTCAAATCGCGAGCGCCAGTGATGTTATTGTGCAGGCACAAGATTATGGGCGGGTACTTGGATGATGCTGGTGATGACATTCACAGCGCCGCCCATAATCTCGCGCCTGCGCAATAACATCACCGGCGCTCGCGATTTGAAAACAGTGCTCAGTCCCGCGATAGTGCCACTGCGCATGCGCGAGACTTCAGGAGCACTGCAGAACATGAGGTCGGCGACCTCATCTATGTAAATGAACACTGGGGGACGGCGAACAGCGGCAGGAGGGGGAATAACGGATGCAATACAGCCCGCCCACGGGACCAGCAAACCTCATTACCATAGCAAAAGGTAATATTTTATAAAGTTGTTATTTAGGTGTGAAAGGTGGGCCAGTAGCAAGATGAACCTTTCTAGAATGCAGCCCAGGAGCTGCAGGAGGAGATTCTTTTAGTTTAATACCGAAAATTCTGGTGACAGGTTCCCTTTAAGGGTATGTTCACAGAGTTTTTGACAAGGAGTTTTTAGGAGATTTGTGGATTTTGAATCTGATCCACATCAGAAATCACTTATCCATTGGATACTTGATCATTTACTGCAAACTCCTGGCATGACCATTTCATTCGGGGCAGAGGCATCTTTTGGACACCGCTCTTTTAGACTTCAAGGCCTCCCTGCAGTCCCTCAAAGTTTTGTGCCCGTCAATGAGACCTTGCCGCATAATGGATTAGATATGGTAATTTGTATATAGCTATTACTTTTTCTTACACATTATATTTGCTCTTAGCGCTTTAGGCTTTTGCTGTTTGGATTTCTGTCGGAACTTAGCGATGCAAGACGTCAATTTCATTTAGCCAAAATCCCAAGGCGGTACAACAGTTTTAGTTTAAAGCTGAAAACTCCAACTCTGTGCAGTAAATCAATCTCTCACTCATTCCTCATTTCTGTGTAAAACTGATTAAAATCTTAAAACCAGCATTTTCTTTGGCTTGGGAATAGGATCATTGCATTTGCTTTGAGGGAAGAGGATGGGGGTTTAATTAATTCTCTGCTGCTAGATAGAAATGATCGCGTTGATGTTAGAAAAAAAAAAAAAATCTGAGTTGGAGAGTCATTAATAAATTTTCCGTCTTATTTCATCAGACGTACAAGTAGCTTTTGAATATGTTGGAGATCACTTGGTTATATGAGCTGCAGGTGTCTCTGCTGTTGGGACTCCCAGCAATCGGCTGTAATCTTTGGGGAAATCCTACAGCAAATGTTTTACTGCAGCGCCACCACAGGAGAAATGAAGTATTACATTATTATTGAAATTAAATGAGATGTCAAAGTCATGCACAAATGTGCCGAGTCCTCCAAAGCAAGGAATTCAAGTATCTAGAGTGCTAGTATAATGAAAGTCAATGGGGAACACAAGCATTTTTCTTGAACATTTCCCCATTGATTTCTATTATACTCAAGTGCTCACATTTCACCCATCCAAGCGTCCGACTGCACCCGAGCATGGTAGTGCCCGCTCATCACTAGTTACGAGTACTGAGCACCCGAGCATGGTAGTGCCCGCTCATCACTAGTTACGAGTACTGAGCACCTGAGCATGGTAGTGCCCGCTCATCACTAGTTACGAGTACCGAGCACCTGAGCATGGTAGTGCCCGCTCATCACTAGTTACGAGTACCGAGCACCTGAGCATGGTAGTGCCCGCTCATCACTAGTTACGAGTACCAAGCACCCGAGTATGGTAGTGCTCGCTCATCACTAGTTACCAGTACAGAGGACCCAAGCATGGTAGTGCCCGCTCATCACTAGTTACGAGTACTGAGCACCCGCGCATGGTAGTGCTCGCTCATCACTAGTTACGAGTACTGAGCACCCCAGCATGGTAGTGCCCACTCATCACTAGTTACTAGTACTGAGCACCCGAACATGGTAGTGCCCGCTCATCACTAGTTACAAGTACTGAGCACCTGAGCATGGTAGTGCCCGCTCATCACTAGTTACGAGTACAGAGCACCCGAGCATGGTAGTGCCCGCTCATCACTAGTTACGAGTACTGAGCACCCCAGCATGGTAGTGCCCACTCATCACTAGTTACTAGTACTGAGCACCCGAACATGGTAGTGCCCGCTCATCACTAGTTACAAGTACTGAGCACCTGAGCATGGTAGTGCCCGCTCATCACTAGTTACCAGTACTGAGCACCTGAGCATGGTAGTGCCCGCTCATCACTAGTTACCAGTACTGAGCACCCGAGCATGGTAGTGCCCGCTCATCACTAGTAATGAGTACTGAGCACTCGGGCATGGTAGTGCTCGCTCATCACTAGTTACCAGTACCGAGCACCCGAGTATGGTAGTGCCCACTCATCACTAGTTACGAGTACTGAGCACCTGAGCATGGTAGTGCCCGCTCATCACTAGTTACCAGTACTGAGCACCCAAGCATGGTAGTGCCCGCTCATCACTAGTTACCAGTACTGAGCACCCGAGCATGGTAGTGCCCGCTCATCACTAGTAATGAGTACTGAGCACTCGGGCATGGTAGTGCTCGCTCATCACTAGTTACCAGTACCGAGCACCCGAGTATGGTAGTGCCCACTCATCACTAGTTAAGAGTACCGAGCGGTGTAGTGCCCATTCATCACTAGTTACGAGTACTGAGCACCTGAGCATGGTAGTGCCCATTCATGACTAGTTACGAGTACTGAGCACCCGAGCATGGTAGTGCCCATTCATCACTAGTCACGAGTTCTGAGCACCTGAGCATGGTAGTGCCCACTCATCACTAGTTAAGAGTCATGAGCACCCGAGCATGGTAGTGCCCGCTCATCACTAGTTACGAGTAATGAGCACCCAAGCATGGTAGTGCCCACTCATCATTAGTTACGAGTCACGAGCACCCGAGCATTGTAGCGCCCGCTCATCACTAATAGCTTTATAAAGGAGAGATTATTTCTAAACCTAGATTTAAACCTCTCTTGATATAAAGTTAATCTAGCTTGAACATGTCAAATATCTGAGTAAGAAAAATAATTTACAAAGATCCTAGTTGGAAATTCTGTGTTAATTGAGAGGGACACCCCCCCCCACATACTAATGACCTTAGCTGTATATTATTCAAAGGAAGGAGTGACTTAAAGCCCGTTATTTTCAGTAATTCTTAGTCTCTCCTGTGGCAGTGCTGTAAAGAAAATGAAGACTGCAGTGCCTCACTTATCAAGTGTGTCGAAAAGGAAAAATGGCTTTGTTGCTCATAGCAACCAATCACAGCGCAGCTTTCATTTTAGAAACTGCTTTGGCAACATGAAAGCTGCACTGTGATAGGTTGCTATGAGTAACAAAAAAAAGTGTAGAGGTTTTTTACCTGTATATACTGTGGAGAAACTGGTTTAATACATATAATAGAATATTAGGTAGTCTTTACATAATTGTCGTCTCCTGCCAGAATTCAGATAAACGCATGTAGACAGTGCTATACAAGTGACGTGCACAGTTTTGTGCCAGTGCCGGACGTCGGCAGTGACCTATGACTATACGTCCTCAGTCACACTGTGATGGTCATTAGCTGTTTTGCTGTACAGGGCAGAAGCTCCTATTTCAGCTCTTTGGAGAAGACTGTATCAAATAAATCAGTTTCCACAAGTGGATAAAAGAAATTGACATTTTTGCAGCGCTGGTCGAGCCTTAAAGCCGTAATTGATTTTGTTTTCAGTCTGGACCATTTATTAAGTTCCCTATTACAGGACAGTGTCCTACATTTATATAGTATTTTTAGTCTTTTAGGCTTTTTTTTTTTTGTTTTTTCAGATATTCACTTTGCAACATTAATTTTCAGGCCAAGGAAAAGTGGTTGGTTAGCAAAAACATTGCCTGCCATGTCTTTTTCCTTGTAATGACTTTGGGCCTGATTCATCCAGACAAGCGGTGTTTATGCTGGTCTTGATGAGGAAATGTGCTGGAGTCAGACGCTCCGCTTCACGAGGAGGCGTCAGGAGCGTTAAACAAGTGTGCTTGTAAAGTTCAGCAGGTGATCGGAGGCAACAGCGCAGACAATGAGGAAGCAGTGGTGACTGAACCAACAATTGCTTTATTAATTTTATACAAATTAAGGATTCTGAAAGAAAATGATATGACACAAGTAACAATGGTAAATCAGAGCACTTTATATAGCATACATCAGCAACAAAAAGATATTCGGAATACAGTCACAGTATGTACACAATTTATTTACTCCTATCACTACCAGTCACTGTCGACATCATCGTACTCTAGATCCGTCTGTCAGTGTCACTCTATTCATTTCCTTAGTCTACTTATCTAAACAATACTGTACAGTGTACTGGCTCTAGCAGAGTCAAAGGCTTGACCATGAAGTCTGTTCTCTTGACCTTGACAAGGCATAGTCTGCAACTTGACCGGCATAGTCAAGTCTTTCTCAGGTGCTTCTGCTGGCACAGGTCACAGGCTTCCCTGGCTTTGATCACAGGCTTCCACTGATGCTAATCATGGGCTTCCACTGATGCTGATCATGGGCTTCTACTGGAGATGATCACGGGCTTCTACTGGTGCAGGTCAGGGTCTTTTGCTTAGTCACTGAACTTCCTCTAATCTCGAGTCACGGATCTTCCTCTCAGCGCACATCACAGATTTTCCTCTCAGGTCATTGATCATGCTCTCAGCTTATATCATTGATCTTCCTCTCAGCTCATGTCACAGATCTTCCTCTCGGCTTAGGTCACAGATATTTCTCTCAGTTCACACCATGTATCTTCCACTCGGCTTTGGTCACAAATCATTTTCTCAGCTCAGGCCACAGATCTTCCTCTCAGCTTAGGTCACTGACCTTCCCCTAAGCTAAGGTCACCAATCTCCCCCTAAGCTCAGGACACGGATCTTCCTCTCAGATCGGGCCATGGATCTTCCTCTCAACTTAGGTCACCGACCTTCCCCTAAGCTTAGGTCACCAATCTCCCCCTAAGCTTGGGCCACGGATCTTCCTCTCAGCTGAGGTCACCGATCTTCATCACAGCTCAGGCCTTCTATAGGATCTGATGTTTCTAGGAATCTTCTGTGGCAATGGGGCTATAAGCCAGCTTTACTTCCATATGACCCTCCTGGAACAGGATTCTGGCACAACTCCTTTCCTCTTGACCCGGGCAGGCCTTTTATATTGTACAACGGCAACACAACTGTCACCTGACCTGGCATCTGTTCTAAACGCTTCTCTCCCAGAAACACACACTCAACACTTTTAGTTCCTGTTTGCTTTTATTACCTTCAGCCAGCAGACGACGATTTTTCCTTGCAGGCGCTATGAATGGTTAGCTGTATGTGTTCGCTGCTTAGCTGAATGTGTCTTCTCTTTAATCAACTGCCTTGGTGTACGATTATTGGCTTCATGATTGCCGCTGCTTACCATGAATTCGACGAGCAGCAGTCACCACCCCATCCACTTTATCGGAGTTGGGCGAAAATGGTGGCAAACACCAAAAGTTGCAAAATTTTAGAGAAGCCTTGAGTTGAACCAAAATTATGCAAATTTTCGAAGCTTTTTATGCCTGAATATTGACATAAAAGCTTTGATGACTGAAGCCCTTCATCTTGCGGTTGGAAAAAAAAATTATATTATATATACAGTCAGGGCCAGAAATATTTGGACAGTGACACAAGTTTTGTTATTTTAGCTGTTTACAAAAACATGTTCAGAAATACAATTATATATATAATATGGGCTGAAAGTGCACACTCCCAGCTGCAATATGAGAGTTTTCACATCCAAATCGGAGAAAGGGTTTAGGAATCATAGCTCTGTAATGCATAGCCTCCTCTTTTTCAAGGGACCAAAAGTAATTGGACAAGGGACTCTAAGGGCTGCAATTAACTCTGAAGGCGTCTCCCTCGTTAACCTGTAATCAATGAAGTAGTTAAAAGGTCTGGGGTTGATTACAGGTGTGTGGTTTTGCATTTGGAAGCTGTTGCTGTGACCAGACAACATGCGGTCTAAGGAATTCTCAATTGAGGTGAAGCAGAACATCCTGAGGCTGAAAAAAAAGAAAAAATCCATCAGAGAGATAGCAGACATGCTTGGAGTATCAAAATCAATAGTCGGGTACATTCTGAGAAAAAAGGAATTGACTGGTGAGCTTGGGAACTCAAAAATGCCTGGGCGTTCACGGATAACAACAGTGGTGGATGATCGCCGCATACTTTCTTTGGTGAAGAAGAACCCGTTCACAACATCAACTGAAGTCCAGAACACTCTCAGTGAACTAGGTGTATCTGTCTCTAAGTCAACAGTAAAGAGAAGACTCCGTGAAAGTAAATACAAAGGGTTCACATCTAGATGCAAACCATTCATCAATTCCAAAAATAGACAGGCCAGAGTTAAATTTGCTGAAAAACACCTCATGAAGCCAGCTCAGTTCTGGAAAAGTATTCTATGGACAGATGAGACAAAGATCAACCTGTACCAGAATGATGGGAAGAAAAAAGTTTGGAGAAGAAAGGGAACGGCACATGATCCAAGGCACACCACATCTTCTGTAAAACATGGTGGAGGCAACGTGATGGCATGGGCATGCATGGCTTTCAATGGCACTGGGTCACTTGTGTTTATTGATGACATAACAGCAGACAAGAGTAGCCGGATGAATTCTGAAGTGTACCGGGATATACTTTCAGCCCAGATTCAGCCAAATGCCGCAAAGTTGATCGGACGGCGCTTCATAGTACAGATGGACAATGACCCCAAGCATACAGCCAAAGCTACCCAGGAGTTCATGAGGGCAAAAAAGTGGAACATTCTGCAATGGCCAAGTCAATCACCAGATCTTAACCCAATTGAGCATGCATTTCACTTGCTCAAATCCAGACTTAAGACGGAAAGACCCACAAACAAGCAAGACCTGAAGGCTGCGGCTGTAAAGGCCTGGAAAAGCATTAAGAAGGAGGAAACCCAGCGTTTGGTGATGTCCATGGGTTCCAGACTTAAGGCAGTGATTGCCTCCAAAGGATTCGCAACAAAATATTGAAAATAAAAATATTTTGTTTGGGTTTGGTTTATTTGTCCAATTACTTTTGACCTCCTAAAATGTGGAGTGTTTGTAAAGAAATGTGTACAATTCCTACAATTTCTATCAGATATTTTTGTTCAAACCTTCAAATTAAACGTTACAATCTGCACTTAAATTCTGTTGTAGAGGTTTCATTTCAAATCCAATGTGGTGGCATGCAGAGCCCAACTCGCGAAAATTGTGTCACTGTCCAAATATTTCTGGACCTAACTGTATATATATATATATATATATATATATATATATATATATATATATATATATATATATTTGTATCCCATTTTTATTGGGGTCAATAGTAAACCTGTTTAGGGAGCTGAAAAATTTGTTCTTAGAATCCCAGTCCAAACGCATGAAAACAACACTGAAGTATAAGATGATAGACTGACAGAACATAAATGGTTAGCCGGCAAGCTGAGAATCGGAGCCGGCCATAGAAACCCACCAGTAAGATGATTATATACCTGCCAACGCTTTTTGTAAAAACATCTGTCAGCTTTGGCAGAAATTTCAGCAACAGCCGCCATAAAGCACAATTATGAGAACATTGCCGATTCCAACCTTCCCTTCCTGCAGAGAGCAGCTCTCCAGACAACTAGAGCGCCACTTCATCTTTTATGTAGATAGCATCGGTCACAATGGTGGCCCAATGTATTGCCAAAGCAAAGAACTGCTGTGATAGATAAAAGTAGCAAATAAAAGGGCAAAACATCTATGCCATGTCTGTTTTAGTTAAGAATTGAAGAGTAACTACATTTTTTTGTTTTTTTTCATATCCCATATATAGTTATGAAAATTTGCAAACCACTTTATTATGGGATTTGTCTTTTAAAAAAATCATGCAAGTCTTCCAAACCCATGCTGTAATCCAGTCTATTTTCCTGCTTTTTGCTGGATTGATATCAGAACATGCTCATTTAGAGTACAGATGATGGCAATGAAAGGGTCATCACCTGTGTACTCCTCCGGGTGATGTGCTTTTCTGAACAATCGCCTGCAGTAGCTTATCCACAAAGTTAGTGAGATACAGTTGATAAATAGACCATAATCACTTGATTCACTGCCATCATCTGTAGTCCAAATAAGTACATTCTGATATCAATGCAGCTGAAGGCAGGCAAATAAACTGGGGGAAAAGAAGGGGTTTGCAAATCACTTTATTAGGAAACTAAAAAAAACAAGTAAGTGGTGTCCAATTTTTCACCTCGCCTCTTGAGCTCACCATTCTTTCTTATGCAAATTGCGTCTTCAGCGAGGAAGATGGCAAAGTGTAGTGCTCACTAATGGATGTAGCAATCTTAAAAGTCAATATCCACCCTTTAATGAGCCTTGGCACATGACTTGGGATAATAACCCAAACCAGAAAATCCATTTACAGACACCTGTTTCTGCGTTTTTCCCCTCATCAGTGCAAAGCAGGAAATCTGATTTGGCATTATCTCTGCTGCTTGGTCACTGTGGGATCAAATTACAGCTACATATTGAAGTCTATAGAGAAGGGATGGGTAGGGGAGTAAAAGAGAGAAGCAGATACACACACTACTGTGATGCTGCTTTTTAGTAAGTGTTTTAGCTCACCTTAGTGCTGTATTCACAGTTGCCCAGTACTGTTATCTAATGTTCTAGCAGCTTTTGGTCTACTGAACATGTGCTACATAGAGACAGGAAAATAGGAATCCCTCATGTCTGTGTGTGCCGTGAATATGGGCATCAAAACAGTTCATCTCCACCCACTAGCTTAGAGACAACTTGTAATTAGTGTTAAAGCTGAAAACTGCAGAATACAAGTCTTTTAATTCCTCATGTACACATACAACAGCATATTCTTTAAAAATGTTAAATAAAAATAACATTTAATTAAATATAATAGATCAGTAAAGTTTAATGTTCAGGATTCATTAAGTGTCACATCATCGATGTGACGTCAACTAATAGAAGTGAGAAATTTTAGCATAATATCTCATTGGGTCATGGTCATCCTTCATCTGAAGGTAAACAATAAACATAATAAAAGGAAATTAACAACATTTTATGTTTTAAAAAAATAAATAAAATCTTCCTCCTATTCTAAAATCTATCAGCATGGCTCACACCTGCCAACAAGCCAAACTTATTCTGTACATTTACAACTGCAGTGGGTGGATTTTAAATCTAAAATGGGTCAAATTATTATTTTATTTCATAGGCGGAGTAGAGCTGTTCAGGGATAGGACCGGCTGTGTCATAAATTTAACTTCTATGTCTGAAGTTAAGGAATTTCTATATTCCATTGTTGACCTGAATTAACTGAAATGGTATTAAACTGTACAAAGCAAATCAAAGAGAGTACATTTTTATTGAAATTTTCAATTTACACAGTAAGTAAAAAGTGAAAGTCACAATTCTTGAAACCACAAGATAATTTTTATACATGTTGTCCTACTCCAAGGTGTATAGGCTTGAGAGCCAACTACTAATTAAGTAAATCAGGTGATGTGCATCTCTGTAATGAGGAGGGGTGCGGTGTAATGACATCAACACCCTATATAAGGGGTGCTTAATTATTAAGTAGCTTCCTTTCCTTTGGCAAAAAGGGGCAGAAGAGAGATTTGACGAGCTCTGAAAAGTCCAAAATTGAGAGATGTCTTGCAGAGGGATACGAAAATTGGGAAAACCTCGGGTGCACAGCCTATGGATCAATTAATGGGATGCTGCGTCCTGCAT
Organism: Anomaloglossus baeobatrachus; assembly: GCF_048569485.1. Lineage (NCBI taxonomy): Eukaryota > Metazoa > Chordata > Amphibia > Anura > Aromobatidae > Anomaloglossus > Anomaloglossus baeobatrachus. The sequence continues at coordinate 54,598,235 of NC_134364.1, read as the reverse complement.
GAAAGAGCGGAGACCAACCAGGGAGAAAAAGCTCATGCATAGGAGACGCGCAAACCCAAAAATAAATATATATATATATATATCACAGGGATCCTCAGGAGAGTAAAGCTTGATATAGAATTTTATTGAAACAATCAAGGTGACACATGAGACATACAATTAAAATCACTTAAAATACATATAGATAGAGAACCCCCACATCTCCAAGATGTGAAATATGGGGCACCGCCCTGTGTACATGTGCAACAATGTATAAATCTGATCCCTAAAAAACCATGTACTAGATCAATCCATAAATATAATAACTCTTAACCAATAGGTCTATAACATAGGGACCACACCTGTGAGCTATACTGGTAATGAATCCAAAGGGATAGCGGCTAACAATATATGACAGAACAAGAGCATGCAAGTCATACAGTAATTACAATAAATCTGTTTTGCATGATTCATGCCTGATTTATTGTAATTACTGTATGACTTACACAGGGCGGTGCCCCATATTTCACATCTTGGAGATGTGGGGGTTCTCTATCTATATGTATTTTAAGTGATTTTAATTGTATGTCTCATGTGTCACCTTGATTGTTTCAATAAAATTATATATCAAGCTTTACTCTCCTGAGGATCCCTGTGATATATATATATATATATATATATTTATTTTTGGGTTTGCGCCTCCTATGCATGAGCTTTTTCCCCCTGGTTGGTTGCAGAGGGATACAACAGTCTTGAAATTGCCAAACTTTTGAAGCGTGATCACCGAACTATCAAGCGTTTCATGGCAAATATCCAACAGGGTTGCAAGAAACGTGTTGGGCAAAAAAGGCGCAAAATAACTGCCCATGAATTGGGGAAAATCAAGCGTGAAGCTGCCAAGATGCCATTTGCCACCAGTTTGGCCATATTTCAGAGCTGCAATGTTACTGGAGTATCAAAAAGCACAAGGTGTGCCATACTCAGGGACATGGCCAAGGTAAGGAAGGCTGAAAAACGACCACCTTTGAACAAGAAACATAAGATAAAATGTCAAGACTGGGCCAAGAAATATCTTAAGACTGATTTTTCAAAGGTTTTATGGACTGATGAAATAAGAAGAGTGACACTTGATGGGCCAGATGGATGGGCCAGAGGCTGGATCAGTAAAGGGCAGAGAGCTCCACTCCGACTCAGACGTCAGCAAGGTGGAGGTGGTTTACTGGTGCAGGCTGGTATCATCAAAGGTGAACTTGTAGGACCTTTTCGGGTTGAGGATGGAGTGAAGCTCAACTCCCAGACCTACTGCCAGTTTCTGGAAGACTTCTTCTTCAGTCAGTGGCACAGGAAGAAGTCGGTATCGTTCAAGAAAACATATACCTAATATTTTGTTGATAACATTTACATTTTGATATACATTAAAAACATAACTCAAAACAAAAAAACACAAAAAATTATTTCACAAAGTGAGGGTTATCACAATATCAATAAATTCTAGCTCAATTCTATGAGGTCACTAGAGAGGTAAGGGAGATGAGGGTTTGTTTGTCAAGTACCTTAGACATTTAGCACAATAAAGAGAGAAGGGTTTTTTTTTCAAAACCTCTGTCACCCTAATGGAATATATTCCTACCTGCCAATGGAGTACGTCCTTATTTAACCGATGCCCCCATTCCTCAGCGGCTTTCACTTTTCCTCACCCTCACTTTCCTTCCTCAAGCATGGTCAACAGATCTCATGGAAAAAATATTGTAAAAAACCAATCATTTAATGTCTGAGTGCACACTATTGCCTAATTATATATATATCTATATATATATATATATATATATATATATATATATATATATATATAGATATATATATATATATATATATATATATCTATATATATATATATATATATATATATATATAGATAGATAGATAGATAGATAGATAGATAGATAGATATAGAAAACAAACAGGTGAAAAGTAATAGGGAGTCAGGAACAGGTCAGTTTACAACACTTAAAAATAAAAGCACTAAATCACCACTGAGTGGTGACTTAGATAGTGTAGACATTTTCATGAAAGTGGTGAGTGAGGATCTCTCACAATTATGCATGCCAAAATATGCTGGTTCAGCCAACCTAACAAAACAAGAAATGGATGCCTTGGTGGCCTTAACCAACAATACCAGTTTTGTGGTGAAATCCTCAGACAAAGCAGGTAACATCGTCCTACTGGATCATGATAAATATCAATCTCTGTGCTTGAATATCTTGGGACAAAAGGACAATTATTGTGTCTTGAATAAAGACCCTACAGAAATATTCTCCGAGTCTCTGAATGTGATAATTATGACAGCCTTTGAACAGAAGTTGATATCCAAAATGAAATGGAGTTTATGACACATAAGTTCTCGACTACACCCACATTTTATGCACTCCCAAAAATTCACAAAGGGACGTCGCCATTAAAGGGGCGTTAAATTGTGGCTTGGATAAATTCTCTAACACAGAATGTGGGTATTTATTTGGATGTTTTAAGACCATTCGTGACATCCCTATCCTCATACCTTCGGGACACTAGTGATCTCCTGAGTAAGATTGATGGAATTGTCATGGATGATGGAACATTTTTTGCATCTATAGACATTGAGTCTTTGTATAGTTCCATCCCACATGACAAGGGGATGGGGGCAGTCAGATAATTTCTTGAGACAAGAGGTACACAATTTGAAAAACACAATCTTTTCATTTTGGACCTCTTAGAACATGTGTTGACCCATAACTTCTTCCTATTTGATAAGAAATATTACCACCAGCTCTGGGGCACTGCGATAGGGTGTTTATGCGCCCCGTCGTATGCAAATTTTGTTCCTGGACTGGTGGGAGGACACTCTGGTCTTTCAAGAACACTTATCGAAATGGACGGACCACTTGATGTTCTGGGGTCGGTTTATAGATGATATTCTAATCCTGCGGAAGTATTAAAGGAGTGAGCGTTAAAGGAGATAGCGTTAAGGAAGGGAGCAAGTTAAAGGAGAGAGAGCGTTAAAGGAGAGAGAGCGTTAAAGGAGAGAGAGCATTAAAGGCGAGAGAGCATTAAAGGCGAGAGAGCGTTAAAGGAGAGAGAGCGTTAAAGGAGAGAGAGCGTTAAAGGAGAGAGAGCGTTAAAGGAGAGAGAGCGTTAAAGGAGAGACCATTAAAGGAGAGACCGTTACAGGAGAGAGCAATTTAAAGGAGAGAGTGCATTAAAGAAGAGAGAGTTAAAAGAGGAAGCGTTAAAGGAGAGAGAATTAAAAAGTTTATTAAACGAGAGAGCAAGTTAAAGGAGAGAGCATTAAAGGAGAGAGAGCGTTAAAGGAGGGACCATTAAAGGAGGGACCGTTACAGGAGAGAGCAATTTAAAGGCGAGAGCAATTTAAAGGAGAGAGCAATTTAAAAGAAAGGAGCAATTTAAAGGAGGGAGCAAGTTAAAGGAGGGAGCAAGTCAAAGGAGGGAGCAAGTCAAAGGAGGGAGCAAGTCAAAGGAGGGAGCAAGTCAAAGGAGATAGCAAGTTAAAGGCGAGAGCGCGTTAAAGGAGATAGAGCGTTAAAGAAGAGAGAGTTAAAGGAGGAAGCGTTAAAGGAGAGAGAGCATTAAAGGAGAGAGAATTAAAGGAGAGAGAATTAAAGAAGAGAGTTAAGAGTTAAAGGAGGGAGCGGTAAAGGAGAGAGAGAGTTAAAGGAGAGAGTTAATTTCTACATGTAAATTATACATGTGCTGCGGTCATGCTATTGCTACATCTGCTACCAACAGCCCTGTATTAATATCAATACTTTAAAAAGACGAACTTTAGTAATCAGATGTAGAATTGCCATGACATCTATTTTCAAGGTCATAAAATACAATTACCCTAAGTAAAATTACAGTGCATGAATTCAAGATGCTCAAGAATTGCAACTATGAAGGCCTTTAGACCCCGGGTAATAAATATTAAATGCAGGCAATCAACGGAGTTAAATAAAATCGATGAATTTATCATTACGTACATAACTGCACTATTGCGTTAAGCTGATGTCATATTAATTATGCTGTCACAAGGTACGGTTACGTTGCATTATTTATCAGCCTATCAATTATTCATATGTGCAGCACTCATAAAATGGGACATTAAAGTTGTTCTTAATTAGCCAAAACGTGTTCGTCAGCAGCGTGCGCTGCAACAAGATAATGGTCTTGGGTTTTTCGTGGTAATTTAACAAAGGAACTATAGACAAATAAGCTCTATATTCCTGCCTCGCTGAATTGTTTTGTTTTTGTTTACATAATATAAGAATGGATGGATGGACAGAGCTGCCCTCGCTTATGTTCCAGGGTCCCAGTACAATGGCTGTTCTTGCATCCCCATAGTTCCCACTGTTGACTCTTCAGGTCTTCCGGCACTAAGTCTTGAAGAATGTCAATGACAAACAGTTTGCCAGATACGTGCAAATCCAAATTTGGGAAAATTGTAATAATTTGGTGTCTCAAATCAATTCGCTCTGCTATTATCAATAGATAGATAAAAATGGATACCAGAGAAAGCACCCAACTAGTAGTACTGGTGTCTTGAGTAGAGATGAATGGGTCCATGGACGTTTGGTTCGACAGGTTCATCCGGACTTGACCTGAACCCCAATGGAAGTCACTAATTGGGCAGTTTGGGTCTCCGCCGACATACAGCCAGCCATAAACAGATCACTTCCGGGGGCGGGTGGGAAGGCGGGGCACCAAATTTACACTGTTATACAAGCTGCACACTGACACTGTACATTGTATCACAGGGTCAGATCTTCAGTGTTGTCCCATGAAAATATCTAATAAAATATTTACAAAAATGTGAGGGGTGTACTCACTTTTGTGATATACTGTATTTCCAAGCGCTATTTGACAATACCTATTTGTGAAGATGGGATTGACCCTTTAAGATTTCTTCCTGCGAAGCTTGAGAATCTTCATTGCACATGAATTCTGTTCTTTTCGAGTGATCCGGGTAAAGGCATTCACATTTTGATCATTTATCATAAAATGATAGAAACTGAATAAAAATGCAGTAATAAGTAGTAGTAGCAATCCCATGGTAATGGACGTTTGTGGTGGGTGGGGGAGGGCTCGAGTATTTTTATTTACTGCCCCTTTAAGGTTCATTGAAATGTATATTCTTCTGTTGTCTTGCGATACAGACCACGCTCTCAGAATGTAGAGGGAAGAGAACTATAATAAAAGAGGATTGTATTTCCATCCAAATACTTATTACAGTATTTCGGTCTCCTGCCTCGGAGCAATGCATTTATATATAGATATAGAGAAGAAAGAAATTGCTGTGTATAAGGTTTCTTGACCAAGCATGTCTTATTTCTCCCAGAGAAACCAAACTTTCTTTTAAAGCATTATTTTTCATGTTGTTTTTTTTGTTTTGTTCTTTTAGATTGTATTCCGTAAAATCAGTGATGTAAAGAAAGAAGAGGAAGAGCGACAACGGCAGAAGAATGAGGTGACCCTTACCATCCCAGTAGACCACCCGGTACGGAAGCTGTTTCAGAAATTCAAACAGCAGAAAGAGCTACGAAACCAAGGCTCCGCGCAGAGTGACCTGGAAAGGCACCAAATCCAAGTGGAGAATCGCGCAGTGCACAATGGAGCCGTCATTACTGGCACTAGCGTCGTAACGGTGTCCCAGATAACACCCATTCAGACAACTCTTTCCTATGTCAGAACCAACGAGGCATTAAAACAGAACAACAGGGATGTCATAGAACTCAAGCCAAATGGCAACAGTGACCCGAATTGTCTTAAAGTCACCAGTCCCACTCGTATGAAGAACGCAAACGCAAAAGGTTGGCTGAGATTAAAGAACAACATGCAGGCTCAAGAGGAGAAGAAAGAAGATTGGAATAATGTCACAAAAGCAGAGTCCATGGGTTTGCTTTCAGATGACCCAAAATGCATTGACCCCGAAAGCGGGGTATCTAAAAATCCCTTGCGGAAAACAGACTCTTGTGACAGTGGTATTACAAAAAGTGACCTTCGTTTGGACAAAGCTGGAGAAACTCGTAGTCCACTTGAACATAGTCCTATCCAAGCTGATGCAAAGCACCCTTTTTATCCTATCCCCGAACAGGCCTTACAGACCACGCTGCAAGAGGTTAAACACGAGCTCAAGGACGACATTCAGTCACTAAGCTGTCGCATGACCACCCTGGAACAGCAGGTGTCGGAAATCCTAAAACTATTATCAGAACAGAAAGCACCTCCAACGCCCCCCAAAACACCTTCCAGCCCCATCCAAATACCATGTCAGGATATTTTTAGTGTTTCGAGACCGGTGACCCCAGATTCTGAAAAGGATGAGATTCAAGTATAACATAAACCATACATGTGTGTGGATGGGGTGTATGGGTGCATATATGCAATTAGGAATATATATGCAGTCATACCTATATATTATCAATGTTTTGGCACACTTTTCACTCCAGGTGGAGTGATCTAAATTTCAGTGGTCCTTTAAACAAGACTTGTCAAAAGTGACCAGTTTTAGCTCTTATTTTATTCCTGCATCTCCTGAGTATTCAGTTTCTTCTTTTAGTAAAATCCACCATACGGTTCTAAATATGTGGACTTTTGTATATTTAATGCTGATTTTTATAGGCCTTTATAAAGCAGAAATGGCAAGCAGGATCCTCTGGGGCGTGTCTTTTGGCTCCTCAGTATTATACTATTAGCCACACCCCCTAAGATCCATAAATTAGAACTAAACTATAAAATGCCTACAACTCTGGAACCATAGGGCGGATTTCATTAAAAAAAAAAACTACAAAAAAAATCAACACGTTCTCAAGAGAGTGGCGGGAATGAAATAAAAGCAAACAGTCTGTTGACAGGTCCTTGTTAAGAACCTTTTTGGTTGCACTACACAGTACATCCAGGGTGGAGCTTCTAATTTGACTCCAATTTAACCCTTTTTTTTCCAGAGTTTTAGATTTGAGGTAATAATGTATGTGTGTAACTTGAATATCCTATAATTTTATGGGGGTTTTTTTGACGTGTAAATATTGCATGTCCAGCTGGATTCTGGCCTGCCAAAGAAATGATCCTTAATATAGATATTGCTTGTAAAATATGCAGTTGACTGCATGCATTCTTTACAGTTATTTATAATAATCCTCATTGCACAGAATATTTGTATCATAAAGGCAATGCTATAATATATACATATGTATATACATACATATATATGTGTGCACACACATATACACTAGAAATATCAGGGTCCAACCTCCCAATATTGCTAGAAGCTGAAGACCTTAGGCTAGTAATATCAAAGCTTTCCAATGGATAACATGAGTAGAATAACAGACATGTATACTCCAGGTGGTATATATGGTTAATTCAGGTGAAATGGGAGTAATAAAAAGGTATAATGTGTAATTTTTGGCACTTTCCTTTAAAAATATATCAATAATTCTTCTTTATGACACTTCTTCACATGTGAGAGGTGTTGCATAAACATAAAACTATGCATAGACAAATTTATCTCGTCACCAACAGGCTGAATGAGGTATTTCACCATTCCTTAAAGGTGTTGTCCACTACGTTGACATTGATGGCCTATCCCTAGGATAGGTCATCCCTGTCTGATTGGCCGGGGTCTGACATGCCGCACCCCCGCCGATCAGCTGCCATCAGTCCCGGCAGCAGGCAGCCGGTAAAGCTCAGTTCCGGAGATGCTCTGTCCTCTAATAGCGGCTGTGGGTGGGTATTGCACCTCTGCCTCCTATTGATTACAATGGGAGGCAGATGTGCAGTACACAGCCACAACCGCTATCACAAGACAGAGCATCTCCGGAACTGAGCATTTCTGGCCGCCTGCTGCTGGGACCAAGATCAGCTGATCAGTGGGGGTGCGGCATGTGAGACCCCAGCCAATCAGACATTGATGACGCATCCTAAGAATAGGCCATCAATGTCAAAGTAGTGTACAACCCCTTTAAAGGGAACCTGTCAAGTACAATATGCACCCAGAACCACGAGCAGTTCTCGGTGTATATTGCTAATCCCTGCCTAACTGTCCCTGTATACACTAGCATAGATAAAGAGATCTTTAGAAAATGTATTTCTAAAGATCCTTTATAATATGCTAATGAACGAATGCCTTTGTGACTAGTCCTCATGCTCATTAGCATATCATAAAGGAACTTTAGAAATACTCTTTCTATAGATCTCGTAATCTATGCTAGTGTATACAGGGATGGTTAGGCAGGGATTAGCAATATATACCCAGAACTGCTCGTGGTCCTGAATGTATATTACACCTGACAGGTTTCCTTTAAATATGTATTGTTCTACACCTATCTCTTCAAATGATCCTTTATTTCTATACAACTAACACAATATATCGTTATCTTCATATATTATGTAGGTAACACTGTTACTTATCCAATATATAAATGATATTTATACATAGCAATTAAGAATAGGAGCATTATCATAATAAAGTAATAATTAAAAACTATGCATTTTTGCTAATGGGATGAATAGTAGAAGTAATTTCGGTTGCTATTTTTATGTCACAAGCTGGGATAAAATGTATATTTTAATAGACCTTTCCTTAGTGTTTGTAGCGGTTATTATGGAGATGGTTAATGAAATTGGAGGACATTTCGTAGGGCTTGGACAACTTTTCTTTGTCGGTCGTGAAAAAAAAATGGTTTGTCCTGACCCCATAGATTCTTGACATTTTATAGAATTTTAAGAAGGATTCAAAAGAAATGATCTTTCTTCTCAGACATGGTGCCTGTTCTCATCACTTCCGAACCAAATTGTAACCTTAACCCTTGTGCTCTGCTATAAAAAATAGGAGCCTAAAGTTGGCCGTGAAAATGGAGACAGTCAACCATCTAATGTCTACAGAGGTCTCCTGATGTTTTGTCACAGATAATAAGAATAAGTATGTGGCATGTTGAAATTCAACTAACTAGTTTGTACCCAGGAGAAAGGTTAGTTGACCCTCGGAAAACTCCCCTTTCCCCATTTTGACCACATCCATGTGCAGTTGAGCCATATAGGCAATTACACTAGGGAGACACGAAGGGTGGCTATCAGCCAACTGGTATTTAAAGTGTATGGCCAACTTAGGTAGCTTTTCACAATGTCCCCAGATGTAGAGGTGCCTATACACAAGAGTAAAAATGGCAGAACCCGACAATCTCGGCAGGACCAGCAGATTTGAGTCTATGATGCTTCTCCAGAGTTTCCCCCGAGAAATTATATTTGGAGAAAGAAAAATCAGAAAGGGTTGAATTTCACCTTCAAAGTCTTATATCTCTTGGGTGGTAAGTCTCCCTATGTAGAAGTCACGCAATCTTAAACGAGGTAAGAGAGCAAATTAAGGGGTGGGAGTTTGTGAGTAATAGTTACCGGCGGCTAGTCAAGGTTTATGGTCACCTTTAGGTATTAGAAGTAGAAGGATTAATACATTTTTATAGACACAGCTCTCATGCAGTCTAAAACTGCTTCTCTTAGGGTTTCATCTATGTCAATGGAGAACACAGCCGGGAGGAAAACATGAGAGATGATATCTTGACTTTCAAACTGTCAGCAATTAGAGAAGTAATACATTGTGCAATTTCACAAAGTTGGTTCCATAGACCTGCAAATGCCTTGTGAAACTGACTGTAGGCTGGTACATCGGGAGAAGATCCATTCTAAACTTGCAGGCAATGAAAAAGAAAAACTACAGCATACTGACAAATTAAGAATCAGTTCAGGAACAGAAAAATACCCTATAAAAATATCTTGTATATTTATTTTCATTAGGAATATAAGCAACTAATTTTATAATATATTATTTTCTATTAATATTATACAAAAAATTCCTTTGCCAGGGACTGGGTGTATTTTATATCACAATATTAACTTTCTACAAATATTTGATATGTCAGAGGGCAAGAGTGGAGAGGGCAAGAGTGGAAAGGGAAAAAGTGGAGAAGCAGAGAGGGCAAGAGTGGAGAGCGCAAGAGTGGAGAGGGAGAAGCGGAAAGGGAAAACGTGGAGAAGAAGAGGGCAACAGTTGAGAGGGCAAGAGTGGAGAGCGCAAGAGTGGAGAGGGAGAAGCGGAAAGGGAAAACGTGGAGAAGAAGAGGGCAACAGTTGAGAGGGCAAGAGTGGACTGGGAGAAGCGGAGATGACAAGAGCGGAGAGGGCAAAGCAAAGGGGAAAGAGTGAAGCAGGAGAAGCGGAAAGAAAAAGAATGAAGAAGCGGAGAGGGAGAAGTGAATAGGGAAAAGCAGAGAGGGAAGAGCAGAGGGAAGAGCAGAGAGGGAAAGTGTGGAGAGGGAAAAGAAGAGTGGAGAAGTGAAGAGGGAAAGAGTGGAGAAGGAAAGAGTAGAGAAGTGAAGAGGGAAAGAGTGGAGAAGTGAAGAGGGAAAGAGTGGAGAAGTGAAGAGGGAAAGAGTGGAGAAGTGAAGAGGGAAAGAGTGGAGAAGTGAAGAGGGAAAGAGTGGAGAAGTGGAGAAGGAAAGAGTGGAGAAGTGGAGAGGGAAAGAGTGGAGAAGTGGAGAAGGAAAGAGTGGAGAAGTGGAGAAGGAAAGAGTGGAGAAGTGGAGAGGGAAAGAGTGGAGAAGTGGAGAAGGAAAGAGTGGAGAAGTGGAGAAGGAAAGAGTGGAGAAGTGGAGAGGGAAAGAGTGGAGAAGTGAAGAGGGAAAGAGTAGAGAAGTGAAGAGGGAAAGAGTGGAGAAGTGAAGAGGGAAAGAGTGGAGAAGTGAAGAGGGAAAGAGTGGAGAAGTGGAGAAGGAAAGAGTGGAGAAGTGGAGAGGGAAAGAGTGGAGAAGTGGAGAAGGAAAGAGTGGAGAAGTGGAGAGGGAAAGAGTGGAGAAGTGAAGAGGGAAAGAGTGGAGAAGTGGAGAAGGAAAGAGTGGAGAAGTGGAGAGGGAAAGAGTGGAGAAGTGAAGAGGGAAAGAGTGGAGAAGTGGAGAAGGAAAGAGTGGAGAAGTGGAGAAGGAAAGAGTGGAGAAGTGGAGAGAGAAAGAGTGGGGATGCGGAGAGAGAGAGTATAGGGGAGAAGCCGAGAGGGAAAAGCAGAGAGGGAAAGTAGTGGAGAAGCAGACAGGAAAACGGCTGAGAGGGAGAAGCAGAGAGGGAGAAGAGGAGAAGGAGAAGCGGAGAAGGAAGAAGAGGAGAAGGAAATGCGGAGAGGGAAGAAGAGGAGAAGGAAATGCGGAGAGGAAAAGAGAAGCGGAGAGAAAATGATTGGAGAAGCGGATAGAGAGAGTGGAGAAGTTGAGAGGGAAAGAATGGAGAAGGAAAAAGCGTAGAAGGAAAAAGCAGAGAGGGAAAAGCAGAGAGGGAAAGTAGACAGGGAGGATTGGAGAGGGAGAAAAGAAGAATAAGAGAGGGGCAGAAAACATGGGGAGAGAAAAAGAAGCAGTATAGAGAGTGTGGTATGGGGTGAGGGGATGAGAGGGAAAGAAAAGAGAGCTTCTGAAAAGAAATAGAGGAAGGACGTGAGACAGAGGAAGACAGAGGCAGAGTTGGATGCTTCTTTTGTTTCTGCGCCATTCCATTCCTGTGATATAGCTGCTCTTCCCTGTATATAAATCTAATCTTGTTAGCCAAGTGGACGTGGTCATCAACATTTCTGTGGGCACCTTCATAAGGACCACACACAGTTTGCTTAAAAGTTAAGATTTATATAAAGGGAGGAAGGTGCCAGATCTTAAAAGTGGAGCTGCACAGAAACAAATGAAAAATAATGCAGGATTCAGCAGAACGGTGACTAAAGAAAAATGTACTAATGTATGGCAAGTGATGCCCTCTCTATATAGCCTCACGAATCCACGATGCTCAATTTGCAACAGCAATATGTACAATGTAGCCCAGGCCCTAGAAGCTGGATATAGGCAAATAATCAGGTTAGAAAACTTGTGGGACATTTTGCTTGATCATAGGGAGCAGAGGGGTGTGATAATGTGCCGCCCCTGCAGCGGTCGAACCGCAGAATTTTAATACAAACCACTGGCAATAAAATCTATTAATTTCAATCAGGACATATTGACGGCCTAACATTACCTTCGTGTACATACAAAATGTTTATTGGCGAAAATCCAAAATATTCGCCCGTATACCAGGGATATACTTGTTTGCACTATGGTGGGACTAAAGGAACCAGATCTAGATAATAACAAAAACAAAACACTATGCAAATATTGATTCCCAAGAGGCTGCGACTGTCCAGCCGTTCTTAAACTACCTTTTGACAGTTTCATGCTGGGAATTATTGTACCACAACAGCGACAGAAACTAAGACCGCTATAACCATATAAATAATTATATCTGTCATTAATGGTTTTATGGGGACATTTCGAGGTATTAATGTAAGATAGCCCCAAAAATGCAATAAAATCAATTCCAGAATGTAGATTTATACATTTTCAGCCATGGCTATTCCGTACTTATATATTCTATATTTCTATATGTTCTATACATTTAAAAAAAAAAATCTCTAGAGATATATATGGGATGGGAACATGATATATATGTATATAATTAGCGCTAAAATATAATAACTTACACTCATATTCTGCATGCACTTGTTCATTGCCACCTGTCCACTTACCTGGGAAGCATCAGGTGCAGATCTTCGTAATTAATGGGAACACTCCAGGCAAGGGTGGAGCGTGACTCAAGATGGTTTGTGCCTTGCCTCCATATTAGCTTAGCACCCATACCGTCTCAGCATTATTCCTTTAAAGGGACAGCACAGAGTGACTATTCAAACCAAGCAGAGGCGCTCAGTGCGCCTTGGTGTGGCCAAACATTCAAGTGTTGCTTCCCACCTGCTTATTTTCCCACCTATCTTAACCCCACCATCTTTGATTGACATCTCTGGCTTCATAGAGCCATAGTAAGGTGACGATAGATGGAAAACAAGAAGGAAGCAAGATGCACTGAAATGTTTAGCCACGCCATGATGCACTGAAGCAGACCTCTTTGGGCACCCAGCAGCTAGACCTCTACTGAGCAACAACTGGATGGGTCATAATGTGCAATGCTGGAAAATGCCCTTTAAAACTATGCTGACACTGGGGCTGAGAAATTACAGATCGTTGTTCTTCTTTGGGCACATCACCTTCATGGAGAACATAGCTACACATGCATAAAATATCAAAGAAGGACCAGTTGGCTGGTTTATATTCAATTCTTTTAAGAGCACCAGGGCCGTAGCCCAAGATGCCATCAATTCTGGGGCAATAAGACGTTTCCATGCTTTGTAATCCGCTACATATTCGAATAGCAATGTAACCTGCCACTTTTGGCATGATTGGCCAATTGTATAAGTGTATAGGGTCAATAAACGCCTATTCATCCTTCTTCCAGTATCAGATGATTGGGCATGCTGGATTTCAACGTGACCGATCATTTCTTACTGCTAGAGATAAGCCATTGCCAGATGTATTCAAAAGGGTTTTACATTAATGGCCTATCCTTAGAATAGATCATTAATGTCCGATCAACCGCGGTCCAACACTCCGCACCTCCGCCTATCAGCTGTTCTCAGTGCAGTCGGTGGCAGCAGCAGGCAGCCGGAAATGCTCAGTTCATCCTCTAATAGTGGCCGCAGCCGGGTACTGCACATCCGCCTCCTATTCAGATCAATAGAAGGCAGATGTACAGTACTCGGCCGCTATCAGAAGATGGAGCAGCTCCGGAACTGACTAATTCCGGCTATCTACTTCCGCCACTGGCAGAATCGCTGGAGGTGCAGAGTGTCGGATGCCGACCAATTAGACATTGATGACCTATGCTAAGGATAGGCCATCAATGTAAAAATAGTGGACAACTCCTTTAACAGGGGTAACAGTTTACATGTACATTGAGGAGAAGAAGGGACAGCTGTAGACCTTAGAGGGTATTTGCGGTCCATAGGGAAAGACCATCTAGATAAACGTTGGATTTGTGCAAAGAGATCTAAAATGATAAGATAATTTCTAAGTAATAAAGGAGCATTCGAGTGTAACACTCATAGTGCAAGGTGTGGGGCACGCCAACACCAAAATGAGAATCTCTGTGTTATGCACTGACCTCTCTGGCCATGCACAAAATATAATGTAGTGTATACAATTTGTCTGGACTGTTCCGATAATTTACTTGAATATTATGAAAATGTAACCTAATAAATCATTTTTATTTTATTTTCAGTGTTACATTAAGGAAGATTTGTCACTTGCTTAAAAAATTTTAGTTAAATGCCTTATAAAAATCCTTAAGCTTCCTGTTTTCTGGCGTTTTTTTTCTTTTTCTTTTACTGTATTGCAGAGATATTCACATTCATATTTGTTGCTTTGTTAGATCATTATGTGTAATCTCTGCTTGCAGTCCAACAGGGTGTTTCTTCAGAGTTTTCTATGGTGGTGTGTGTTTTCACCTTTCCTTCTTAGATCCTATCACACCTTGGCATCTCATCAAGTAATCTATCAGTTTAAGACACTCTGGGAAGAAGAGATGAAAGCATACATCCCTAGAGAAGACACTAAAACTCCCGATGGTCTGCAAGCATAGATTTCACATACTGCGCTCCAGAAGCAATGATGTGAATATCTCTTGTTACCACTATGCCTACCACTCACAAATGAATAAACAAACTAGAAGAGATATAGTACTTGTAATAAACAGGTCCCTAGACAATCTAGTTCTAAAGCTTACCCTGATTTGTCCATGACTGACCACGGAGGTTGGCACCTTAAGATAACCCAATGGCTACCCACTCATCATCGGCTGACCCCAAGTGTCCTTAATTGCACTTTCAACTATAAACCAAGTGTTAATGTGATGCCAAACACCCAGGTGTAATAAGACGCAAAACCACTAGAAGTCGCTGGATACACTAGTGGAGGAGATCTGAGGGGTAGTTCAACAACCCAGGGGTCAGGAGTCGGGAGATCACATCAGTAACAGAGGGAGAGAGACAAGCTGAAGTCATTCTGCGAGCTGACAGTCTGTAAACCAGAAAGTGGCATAAAGTACCAGTAAGAGAGCGGAGCGGAGGTCGGGGTACAAGCCAAGAGGACACGTCAGTAGCAGAGGGAGAGAGAAGTTGAAGTCAATGTGTGAGCCAAGGGTCTGTAAACTAGGAAGTTGCGTCAAGTAACAGGAAGAGAGCGGAGCTGGGGTCAGAATACAAGCCGAGGTCGGTAGCCAAGAGGACAATTCAGGTACATGGGAGAGAGCGGAGCCAGGGTCAGGCTATGAGCCAAGATCGATAGCCAAGAGGACACGTCAGGTACCTGGGAGAGAGTGGAGCTGGGGTCAAGAAACAAGCCAAAGATCAGGGAGTCAAGTCAGAGTAGGGGTACGAGGAACTAGATAGTGGGACAAGATCAAGTCAGTCACTTACAGGAAGCAAAACAGCTACTATCACTGATGGCGTTTCAGGTGAAATAGCTCCCAGCTAAAGCAAGGCAATCACCCGGAATGAGGCTCCAAAGAACAGACCCCTCCCACACCACACAGGACTAGACCGGGAACAACGAGTTCACCGGAGGAAAATATGAGGCCCAATATAGGCTCTGCAGGAGAGCAGAGTACCGCTAATCAGAATCATGACAGTTATACTAAACAACAATAAACATAAATGAAGTTCACACAGTCAGAGGGCAAGACATAGGGCTAGGAACGTGCAAACAAAGCCATACAGTGAAGACAAAGGAAAACGGAAGAAACTCAAAAGATTTACAGAATATGTGAAACCCCCAAAATCACAAATGTAACAGAAAGAGGAGGATGCTAGGAAGGGAAACTCAGAAACAAGCCGCAGGGAAAGGAAAAGAGATTATTCAACAAGGAAATCCTTAACTGAAGAGCTGGGACTCCAAACATCCATCCAGGAATATAGCCAGCAATAAAGGTATGTGCATGTTGAGTACAAATAGCCCCTCCCAAGATGTGATAGGCAAACAAACCGGGGAAATGAAAACGCCTGGATGAAAAGTTAAACAGAAGAAAAAACAAAGATAAAAGAACTATCACTGTTTGGTTAGAAACAAAACAGGCTGTGGTCCAAGAAAGAGGTAAACCAACCAAACATCTAGAGGTCACCAGATCGAGCCCCAGAGTCCAGCTATTACAATCTCTGTAATAGAAAAAGTAGCAGAATCAGGGCAGAACTTGGATTTTTAGATTTTTAACTCAATTTTCTGAGCAAGTGATTGGTCCTCTAAGTTTTACTAAGTACAGATGTTAAAAGCCTCCATCTTATCAGGTCGCCCTTCAGTCGTACGATAAGGTGAATGATGTAATATATTGTATTTATTTAGAGTTGTACAGCTTTAAGAGAAAAATACTTTGACTATATAAAATATAAACTAATATAAAATGATGTAATAAATATAGAAACACATTGATGATATAGAAGTTGATTTTCTAAAAGGAGAAAAATATCTCACATTCTAATTTTGAGAATTTTATACTTTCTTGGAAAATAAGGACGTCAAATTTTACGGATTGTCTGGGACGTTTTTTGGCTTTCAGACTACATGTTGCTTAGACCAAGTGGAGTAAGATTTTATGTGGTTGAATTAATATTTATTGCAATGCCAAAATTTTAGTATTGTCAAGATCAGAGCGGTGCGACGACAGAACAATCGTCGGTGTCCCGACATGTCTATGAGGCTGTTGCGTTCAGACGGTCCAGACATGGCTGTCTGTATGCAGACCTTGAATGTAAATCCAAGTTTAGTGCTTGATCAGATATAGGGGAACCAGATATCAGGACTCTCCTGTTACCTTCATGCTAGTACAGTGGACATCTCACCTCCGGAAGATTGTAGGGATGGGCACTATAAGTCACGGTCAGCTTACCAACCATACTGGATCTAAGTAATAAAACATATTTAAGAGACATTTCCATGTTATTTTGTTTTACATCCAACACTTAAGAAATATATGAACAGAATTAAAAAGAAAAGGCTAAAGAAATAGCGCCACACCTGTCGAGAGGTTGCGAGTGGTATTGCACCTTACGTCCATTTACTTGATTAAAGCCCCAATACTAGACACAACCCATGAATAAACTGAAAGATACTATATTATTATTATTGCTTCTGTACTTTTATTTCCCCGTTCTTTTAAGGTTGTTTTTTATTTACATTTTCATTTGGTTTTTTTTGTTTGTTTTTTTTAAGTCTATTTTTTTATAGGTTTTTCTTTGTTTGCCATTGTGGGCAGCATTTGGGTTTTTTTTTCCAGATGTTTAGTGATTTTCTGAAAAGTTGTAAACTTTCTGCACAAATGTACTCCCGGAATGATTTTAAGTCCGTCTATTTTTGGGGAATTTTGGGGAATTTATTTGCTACATTTAGCACTTTTTTTTTTTAAAAAAAAGTTACAAAACAGGTTAAAAAGACAAAAATAAGGAGCATTTGTTTAGTTTTTTTTTTGGTTTGGCAAAATTCATTAACCAAGTGCACCATTTTCAAGAATTCAGCACATAAAAAGGTCAACAATTACCAAAAACTAAAAAGACACAAAAAAGTAAATGAATCGACCCCTATATTTTTTAAAATTTAAAAAAAAATCTTTATAACCTGACCCAGGGGCCGTTTGCTCCCCTTGGATATTGGGTACTGGGGGGGGGGGGGCAAATCCCGACCAAATGTGTAATGTGTAAACTACTGGAAACCACCTGTACGCACCCGTTTGGCGCACCCCAGTGGAGTTCCTTATGGGCGATGCCTCGTTAAGGCCATTTGTTGATAAAATATTGTTTCAACCAATATTTACTCCACTAATTTTGGGCAACAAGAACCCGAGAGTTAAACCGCTGACCTGTCCGGAACTTTTATCTTGGTCGGAATGTATGTATGGGGCAAATGTGAAGCCATTGATATTTAGTAAAAATGCATTTTTAACCCAAAAAATTTCTGGGTATCAGCACAATAAAAATGTAACTCATCAGGGAATGTCTTGTTTTGCCACACAGCTCCTTATTCGTGTGGATATTTATTTTTTTTCATTGATATAAAAATAAAAAAGTTGCATTTTATTGAAAGAGGTTTCGAGTTTTTCTTTGTACATAGCACTAGTTTTTTAAAGGCAGCCTGTCAGCACAAACTGACCATTCAAACCAAGCACCAGAGGTATGGCTGAACAGATGAATACATTTTTACATCTATCTCCGCCTTTCTCTTCCTTAATTGCCAGTTCTTGCTTTACAGGAGTCAGAAGAGGGAGGAGATATATGGAAGGAAAACAAGTCTGTGGGAAGGTGCACAGAACTGCTCCGCCATGCCAAGGGTGCACAGAGTGCCAGTGTGACGCCCTGGCCTATCGGGTCGTCACAGGGTATTGTGCAATCTGCCCTTCTGCACGGTATCTACATCCTCCTTGGTTACGGGTCCCTGACCTTTGATGTTGCTAAGAACCAGTCAATCAAAAATCCTAGGAACACTCTGCACCACACCCACCAGACACACCATTGGGTAGCCTGAAGGGAATAGGGCCGCCCATTTGGCGGGTTGGTTTGGGAGGGTCAGGAGTGTCAGGAGCAGGCAGTTGAGTGGTGACTCTCGTGAGGAGAGGTCACAAGTCGGTTGGAGGAGGCTAGGAGCTTGGCTCCTTGAGAATATTGGGTGGCAGACGTTGGTCTGAGCCTGGTAGGAGCTGGAACCCCGGTCGCAGGGGATCGTGACAAGGGGCACGGAACTGCTGAGGAGGGCAGCCAGCGGGGTACGTGCACCCTAGGCCGGGAAGTAGCTTCAAGCGTCCTGGTAAATCACCCGAGGAGGACGAAGCCTTCAAGATTCGTTCTCCACCCGCTCCAAAATCGGGATACTAGCGCAACGAGGGGGATAGGACTTTCCCAATACACAGTCCAGAAAATCCCAAGCGTGAACCCTGAGAGCAAGCTCACTCCATTAGCCATATTTTGAGCTGGACCAGACTAGTTCTACACTACAGGGGCCAATTAGTAAAAAGGTGCCAAGGAAAAAGGTCACAGGCTAACAAGCAACACCAACAGGCATGGAACCCAGGCATGCTGCCTCCCTACTGCAGCGGTGCTCATAACTTTGGTCTACAAGTTGTCGGTGGCAGCGTTATTGGACTGAGTGAGTATGCAGTGTCCCTTACTTCCCCAACGGTATCCCTTCGCCAGCATCACCGAGCCCCGGGGCATTCCTTCTACCCACGGAGGGGTTAAACACCTGGCTGCCATCCCATTGCCACCGGGTGCTCTCAATGGCAGCACTAGTACTCCACCTTACCACACACCATGGGTGGCGTCACGAACTTTACACATACCACTCCCCTGTAAATACCCCCTTTTTGTTTTGTGTGGCCGCACGATCCCCGGGTCCAGAGACCCCTCGAGCCACCGCGGATCCGGATCCGAGCAGCAGTCCCAGCTGCTGACACTTTTGCGGTTCACTAGTGCTTGATTTGTATATAAAAATAGGTTCAGCTCACCTTTTAAGCAACCGTGGCCGATTTTAATGATCAGTGCACGGACAGTCAGCGGGTCGGTTCCTGGAAGCTTGAACAACAGAAGGTGGTTTAATTCAGCACTCTGAACTTAATATCCAGTCCCAAAATTATTTTTTCTGGAGTCTTGATAAAAATGAAATCATTTATTAGTGTATATCAAAAATTCCAAAATTAACATTAAAAATTAAAAAATTAAAATTTGGTGCAATATGTTTTTAATTTTGGAATTTTTTTATATACACTAATAAATGATTTAAATTTTATCAAGAAAGACTCCAGAAAAAATAATTTTGGGACTGGATATTAAGTTCATAGTGCTGGATTAAACCTCCTTCTGTTGTTCAGTGCTTAGTTTGGACAGTCATTTTGTGTCGACATTTTTACATTTACCTCCACCCTTCTCTTCCTTAATTGACAGTTCTTGCTTTACAGAAGAAAGAATAGGAAGGATATATATGGAAGGTACACAAGTCAGTGAGAAGGAGCACAGAACTGCTCCGCCATGCCAAGGGTGCACCGAGTTCCCGTGCTTGGTTTGGACAGTCATTTTGTGCCGACATTTATACATCTATCTCCTCCTTGACAGTTTTTGCTTTACAGGATTCAGTAGAGGGAGGAGAATATACGGAAGGAAAACAAGTCTGTGGGAAGGCGCACAGAACTGCTCTGCCATGCCAAAGGTGTACAGAGTTCCAGTGCTTGGTTTGGACAGTCATTTTGTGCTGACAGACCCCAATTAAACATGGTGAATATTCAAATTATACCCAGAATGAAATGTGAGTTTAGTAAAACATTAAAAACTGCATATACAATATATCTATAAGATAAAATGATTGGGAATATTCATTTTTAATGGACCAAGTATCTAGTTTGTAAACTAGTCCAGCACCGGTTCTCCCCACCCTGGAGCAAGCAGGGTTGGACCCGTTCTTACCAAAGTCGCAACAGCAGCTTCAAGGTGTGTACATCCTCGGCCTTAGTAAATTATATTCAGCAGAATGCAAACAAG
This sequence comes from Anomaloglossus baeobatrachus, assembly GCF_048569485.1. Classification (NCBI taxonomy): domain Eukaryota; kingdom Metazoa; phylum Chordata; class Amphibia; order Anura; family Aromobatidae; genus Anomaloglossus; species Anomaloglossus baeobatrachus. The sequence goes on along the minus strand of NC_134364.1, from coordinate 54,577,765 downwards.
CCAGGATTCTGGAATGACATGGGCTTTTCACTTTTCACATGTAGCGTAAATGTTACATTTTATATTTTCTAATGCTTCTCTGATTATTGTGTTATTTTCCTGCTTTCCTGAATTTTTAATGTTTTTCCCCATTATTTTATAGTATTTTTTTAAGGTTTTTTTTTTCTTTTTTGCTTTCATTCTGTATGTAAAAATGCATCTGTGTTTCTTCCATGTATTTTTTTCTGGCTCTCCCATAACTAACATCCTATAAGAGCTGTACTTCTTGCCTAGGAGACTGGCCACTGCTGATCGACTAAAGAGGTGGCCGATAACCTAGGCAACAAAAAAGAAAAGTTGAAATTTAAAAAATACCTCTATTCTCGAGAAAGGAGAGGATTTGTAACCATTTATGAGAACACACCTTTGGAATCTCCCTTTTGCCTAGCAGGAATGGAGGCAGAAATAAGGATCTGTTTCAACGCGTTTCGGGTCCTCCTATGCTTGAAATATTTTTTTTTCACGGATTCATCAGTTTCCACCTATAACTAATGAAGTTTTACTCTTGTAATTCCACGATTCCAATATTCTCATTATGCACAGCCCTGTCTGGGATCTTCTCTCGAAACATTTGTCAATTAGTACAATAGGTGTAATGTCTGAAAGTGTGAAAGGATTTTTTTTTTCCTTTATAATTCGATAAGATAATATTCCAAGGACGACAGAAGCACGCCGACAGAATGAGAATTCATGGAGATTAATTGGAGGTGGACACACGCGGGTGCCAAAACCTCAAATTAATATTTATGCCGGCCGTTGTGAGATAACTCATTGAAGAAAGATTAAAAGTTACTAACAACTGTGAGGTCGGTCATTTTACTGCAGTATCGAAAACTTTACAGCACTGACAAAAATTAAATGGAAAAATTCCTTAGTCTATGTGCCCACGTGGCGTTTTTTTCATGCTTTTTTCCTTCCTTTTTATAGTCAATAAAAACAGGAGAAAAAGCAAAGTCTATGAGAATCCTGACTTGCTGTGCACACATTGCTTCTTTTTTCTTGCAGATGCAGCATGTCAATTGTTTCTGCATTTATTTCATGCGTTTTTATAATCCCCTGCAATGCTTTAGCACTACAGTGGATTATACCGCAGCACATCTCCTCACACACTATGCATTCAGCATGGTGTTTGAGACTCTCCACAGCTCAGTAACCCGGGGTCATCATGGTGACAACTAAGGTTACTATGGCAGCGATCGGGTCCCTGTGATCGCATTACAGGGACTCGATCGCCAGGAAGAGATAAGAGATTCCTCTCCCTGCCTTCTGATTGCGGCATTGATCGCAGCATTCAGGGGGTTAAACTGCCGGAAGCGGCGTGGGGACAACTCCAGGCAGTGAGAGCCGGGTCACGGCAGTAACATCAGTGGGAGACCCATCAGAGATTGTGGGAATACAGCACCTGAACCCATGCAATCACTAAAATAAGCACCAAAAAACACAGGAAAACACAAGTGAAAAAAATGCGGAGACGCAATAAAATAATGCACGTTTCTTTTCTGCCAAAACATGCTGTGTCCATTATGGCCCAGAACAACATTATTTATCACTGTTATCGAGTCAACAGGTTGCCCTGCAAAAAATAAGACCTCACTGCTTTGTCAATGGTGAAATGTAAAAAAAATAAAATAAAAAAATCAGATGATGGCTCTTAGAATATTGTGACAACCCAAATTTTTAAAAGTAGTGAATGCAGATGAGAACAACAATTCTTTGGTCCCTGGCAGCTTCCCTGGCCCCTCCTGTGATTAGGACCCTGGCGGCTTCCCTGGCCCCTCCTGTGATTAGGACCCTGTCTGCTTCCCTGTCCCCTCCTGTGATTAGAACCCTGCTGGCTTCCCTGGCCCCTCCTGTGATTAGGACCCTGTCTGCTTCCCTGTCCCCTCCTGTGATTAGAACCCTGCTGGCTTCCCTGGCCCCTCCTGTGATTAGGACCCTGTCTGCTTCCCTGTCCCCTACTGTGATTAGAACCCTGCTGGCTTCCCTGGCCCCTCCTGTGATTAGGACCCTGGCGGCTTCCCTGGCACCTCCTGTGATTAGGACCCTGGCGGCTTCCCTGGCCCCTATTGTGATTAGGACCCTGGCGGCTTCCCTGTCACCTCCTCGGATTATAACCCTGCCGGCTTCTCTGTCACCTCCTGTGATTAGGACCCTGGCGGTTTCCCTGGCCCCTCCTATGATTAGGACCCTGGCGGCTTCCCTGGCCCCTCCTGTGATTAGGACCCTGGCGGCTTCCCTGGCCCCTACTGTGATTAGGACCCTGGCGGCTTCCCTGGCCCCTCCTATGATTAGGACCCTGGCGGCTTCCCTGGCCCCTCCTGTGATTAAGACCCTGGCGGATTCCCTTGCACCTCCTGTGATTAGGACCCTGGAGGCCTCCCTGGCACCTCCTGTGATTAGGATCCTGGCAGATTCCCTGGCACCTCCTGTGGATTAGGACCCTGGCGGCTTCCCTGGCACACCCTGTGATTAGGATCCTGGCGGATTCCCTGGCACCTCCTGTGGATTAGGACCATGGAGGCCTCCCTGGCACCTCCTGTGATTAGGATCCTGGCGGATTCCCTGGCACCTCCTGTGGATTAGGACCATGGAGGCCTCCCTGGCACCTCCTGTGATTAGGATCCTGGCGGATTCCCTGGCACCTCCTGTGGATTAGGACCATGGAGGCCTCCCTGGCACCTCCTGTGATTAGGATCCTGGCGGATTCCCTGGCACCTCCTGTGATTAGGATCCTGGCAGCTTATCAGAGCCCCAATCTCTAGATGGTTGATGCTCCAAGTCTTTGGACCGCTCACTAATCTGGGACTAACCCTTTAAACCTTTTCTTTTTTACACTATTACCCAAGAAAACCAATAGACTCCATGAGGCTTTCATGCCACTTTCCTTGGGATCAGCACGAGTAGACATTACAAGATTCTATGGCGGCTTCACTAGTGTTTTTCCACCATAAATCAGCATGAAATAAGTATTCTATCCCTATTCCTGTGTATCATCAGCATACAGTTCCTATTTCTGCAATTTACATCGTGTCTCTCCTGACGGCATATTCATTTTATAGATTTGGCCCCAGTTGACACCAGCAATACAGCGTGGGATACAAAACACATTTTCCAATGAAACTAGAGAACTACAACTGATATTAGTTTGCGGTGGGCGTATATTTTACCAATTAAATCATATTTCAAACGTTCCCTGAAGAAAACGTCATATTGTCACATTCTAGTGGAATTGATTTGTCACCATGACGACCATTTAAACAGACTGCGATTCCGAGAAATGTATATAAAAAGATCCATGTGAGCAGGTGAGTTCTAATTACTCTACAGCTAAGAATATACACATACAGCATGGATACAGAAAATTAGAAAATTCATTCTGACAGCGCAATTACCCAATGAAGAGTATATTTAGTGGTTGTCAGCTTTGGACAATCCATTCCTGTTAGAAGAGTCCCCCGCTGATATGATGGTCACAGCAATGCTGCTGTGACCCACAGGGATCGATCAGCTATATCCTGTCAGGGGATTTTCAGTTCAATTTCTCAGCAAGGCTACAACTATGATAATAATGCAATACACAGTACATAAGTAAATTAAAGGGGTGGATACATATATGCTAAAGGTGTATTCTTATCTTAATTAGCATTTATGGCATATCCAAAGGATATAACACTGTGAGAACAGAATCCATTTTGTTCTCATTGTATTCATCTTGTTTCATAACTAATGATGTCATAGGGCTCAGGTAACACTGATGGGCGGGGAAGTTTCACATTTCTATTTACACCACGACTTTTCTCATTGGTTCATATTTTGGCGGACCTTATCCTTTGTCTGTGACCCTATATAAACTGGTCACCTGAGAATTCTTTAAGTACATCATAGAAGTGTGTGCTGTATTGATTTCCCAAACACTCGTAAAACAAATCTTATTAATTTGGAGTTCAAAAGGCATAGAAGTAGTGTATTTCGCTTACATCAAACACACTACATGCCCAGATAAGGTAATAAAGTGTTAAAATTAGAGATGAGCAAAGCCAAGGTTTGATGTTCAGACGTTTAAGAAAAAACTGAGTTCGAGCTCGGGGTTCAGGTGCTTTACATATGAACTCCACATTTACCGGTGACTACAAGTAGGTGTAGTTTTATTTACCCCTCTGTAATGATGAGCAAGTTTAGAAATACTCAGATTCGTGATACTTGTAACGAGTACTGTCTAATACTCGCGTATGCATTCCGAATAGTGTGTGCAATGCAAATCAATGGGGAATACTCGCAATGTAACGAGTAACCCGAATGCCGCATTAGTCGTGCAAGTAGCAAATAGTGCGGCATTCGGGTTACTCGTTACATTGCGAGTTTTCCCCATTGACTTGCATTGCACACGCTATTCGGAATAAATATGCCAGTATTCGGCTACATGCGCACGCTGCGTTTTTGGTGCAGTTTTAGTGTCAGAACTTTCTGACATTTGACTTCCCAGCAAAGTCTATGAGAAGTCAGATTTGTCATGCGCACATTTCAGTTTATTTGTCAGCGTTTTATTTGTCAAATGTTTGTGACAAAAAAAATACAGCATGTTCATTCTTCCTGCGTTTTTGTCAACATTTGTCACAAAAACGCAGCAAAACGCATGTTGTGAAAAACGCAGCAAAAACGCACCGAAAATGTAGCAAAAACGCACCTACAATTTCAAGCATTTTTTGTGACATTTCCAGGCTCTCTCTGACAAGGTGCAGTTTGTGAACACAAAAAGATGCATCGTGCGCATGTAGCCTTAGACAGTACTCGTCATGAGTATCGCGAATTCGAGTATTTCGAAACTCGCTCATCATTACCCCTCTGCTATGTCATCTACTCTATGTATAGGCGACGGGTAATTACGCTGAGCGATGGCCCAGCTATTAACAAGTGGAGGAAGCAATTTTTTCTCTTTTTTTAATTTCCACAAGTCACAAATAAGCAACGGGTGCATGACACTACTACACTACTAGATTCTCATTGACTTTTCCGGTATCGGGATTTCCTTCCAGGTTTAGTTCCAAATTTGTACTCCGAAACACATCTAAAAACGCAACGTGTGCACACAGCCTAATACCCTGACAACACTGTTCCTAGCAGTGACCTGGGAGTCAGAGATATGTCCAGGCGTCTTCCCCATGCTGTTTCCATTCCATTTGAGTGCTGTTTTCATCCATTTCAGTGATTTTCTTCTCCCCTCCAGCCCGGATGAATGCCTGATTTTCTGTCACGGTCGTCTCCCTGCTGTTTTGACACTAGTCTAGTCCATCTAGTCTCCTCATTTAAATAAAGTTTCCTTTCCTTTGGGATCTCATGAGTTAATGTCAGTTTTTGTTACTAGTAGCTCATAGCCGGGCAGGTCAGCTGTAGCTGCTTTGAGCCCACACCCATGTAGGTTAAAAAGTGGAGTTATCCCAACAGTCCTTGCTGCTGTTAGAATTCATACTACTCTGGCCATCCTGATGGAAGGAGCTTCCGGGGAATTTTCCTGTGCCCATCATCCACCTGCTACTTTGGTGTCTGCTGCCGTGAAGTTTGGTGTTTGTATCCTTCTGTTTATCCAACTGTACGTCTTACCCTACCTTGTGTCTTCTTAGTGCAGCGGTGGAGTCTACTAAACCTCACCTGCCCTTCACTAGGTAGGGAATCTATACGGTCTTCTCAGGTTCCTGCTAGGCAACAGTTGCGGAGACTGTATAGGGACTGGCTAGGAGAGTATTGATAGCTGCAGGTGAGCATAGCTTCTGTCACTAGTTCCAGGCCCCCCTCCGCTGTTATTGTGTCCCCGATGTCTCCCTTGTTTCTTCAGTTTTTGTAGTGCGTCAGATGTCTGTTGGTCTTAACATGTGCGTCACACGGTACATACAGACATCTACTCAATGCATGACAGTTTCCTATTGACTTCAATTATACTCGTTACTCAAATCGAGCCAGTCCGAGCGTTCGACCTGCTCTATTGGAGTACTGAGCCCTCAAGCATCTTAGTGCTCCCTCATCATTATCAGAGACAATTGTTTGAAAATATTAAAATAATGGAACCAGTGGTGCGGCCATTTTTTACAAAGTATCCCAGAAGCCATTATTTAACACAATAATACCAGGCAATATGTTGCTCATACTAGTATGAACAGCCTGTGTGGCCTAATTGTGCTACTTTGGGCTGCGGCGTCTCCAGACTTGCTTCCCATCGAGCACATCTGAGACGTCATTGCAAAATGAGCTGCCGGCAGCGGATCTTGATGATTTTACCAAGTACATTCATCATGACAGAACCTTCCTCTGACAGCCATTAACAATCTCATTGATATAGCAGCCGAGGCTGCAGGTGTGGGGATTTCTGCATATGATGCTTATACTCTATGATTTTACATTTTGTTTCTATTTTTTATTATTTGCACATCAGTAAAGTGTCGCCATCCTGTGATTTTTATAATTCCACGTCGTCTCTTTCTTGTGTTTCAACTTCAAACTTAAGTGTACAATTAAAAGAAAATTGTCACTATTTGAAGAAGGATCAAACGAATAGAAATTGTCTTTATTGCATTTTTTATTTTAGTAATATTTGGTCCTTTATTCTTGGAGCAATTGTGAGAAGCATTCCCTGTCCACGCTCATCAGCTCCATAATTCCTTACGAGTCTGAACTTGTCAGATACGTTCAGCGTGCCTGCTGGTCAGGGGATCCTTTATGTCAAAATTAGATGACCCTAGGCTGCAAACATTAATTCTCCACTACTTGGCTTCAGGCTGACCCTAAAACTTTTGCTATGTTTCCACTTTTTACTTTTTGATGTTATCATTTCTGCATAAATATATAATCCTAAATCACCTGGGTTTGTTGCTGGGGGTTTCTTAATGGCATCAAAAAGGATATAAAATAGAAAAACATGATCCAATGATTTTGTGATACTCTGCTGGGAGAGGTTTATGCAATGTGTGTCTACATGCAGGGACCTGGTGATTGTGCTATGAAATGATTTCTGAGGGGTTTTGCTGGACAAGTTGTGACAGGACCCAAAACTAGAAGATGGGACAAGCCCTACATCAAACATTTGTTCAGCTTTGTATATTGCCAAACAATAAACCCAATATGTTTAGAAACTGGTGGAGGAACCAGCACCTTGTAAATCTGGGCCAGTGATCTACATTACCATTGGGTCCACTCTGCCCCGGTGGCAGCTTTCTGTGCTGTGGTCAGTTTCCATCTCCGGTTCAGTCGCTGTCCAGGTTCTGGACACTTTGTATGTTCATTGCCTTTCTGCCAAAAAGTGTTTCCTATTATGTAATTTAGTCTGCCCTATCAACTGGCGGGTGCAACTACAAAAAGCTTCCCCGTACTTCAATTTCCTGCTGGGGATATTTGTGAAGTTGACCCTGCTTGGAACTACAGTCTGTTGGTCTTGTGTTTCTCCTGGCAGATTATTACTTTGGTTTACCTTATTTTACTCTGCACCTGCACCCAGATTCTTAAAGGGAATCGGTCACCAAATTTGGCCCCTATAAGCTACGGGCACCACCAGTGAGCTCTTATATACAATATTCCAATATTCTGGAATGCATAAGAGCCCAGGCCATGGTGTAGAACGTAAAAAACACTTATAATACTCTCCTAGGGAATGGTTGGGTGTCCTGATCTCCAGTCCGGCACCTCCTCCATATTCTGCGATCTCTGTCCTCCTGCCTAGCCCCATGTGCATGACGCGCCTGGCGTCATTCACAGTGAGGGCTCTGGGGCGCCCCTGACCTGGTCAGGCACCACTGAGTACTGCACCCATTCTGGGGGCAGTACCACACAGGTAATCCAGAAGGCTGACCGGATTGGGTTACGCAGGCACAAAGTAATCAGGTCTCCCACATGGACCTTTGAAGGGACCCCTGGGGAATCCAGGAGGGGGCGTGGCCTCCATCTCCACTCAAGGGGTGTGGTAGAGAGCCTGGTTGCTAAGTTGCAGAGGCAGGCACAGAGGGGAGGGAGTAGTGAGCCAGTGAGTCAGTGAAGCTCAGGCAGAGGAATCGCAAGGAGGAAACCTGGAGGCTGTCACTAGTCAGACACCGCAGGTGCAGTGGTTACTGACGGGGGAGAACGTTCACCTGGTAGTGCCGCCCGAAATCCACCCAAGGCTGGAGTGCAAAGGGGTGGCTGAGTACGGGGACTGCCAGGCAAGGACTAGGCCCGCACGGGGTTACAGGTCCCCAGAGCAGGGGCCCATTCAGTTGGCCTGCTCAACCTGCAGGTGGGGGTACTTCATACCCTCCACCATAACACCACAGAGTCCGGAGCCACGCAGCAACGAGAGGGCCCATAGTTCACAAGAGGCAAGTAGCTGGAGTGACCTGGTCCAGGCTACAAGCAGATGGGCTGAAAAAGGGGAGAACAGGCAGAAGCAACTTCCCTGGGTGACCCCGTAGGACTGCAAGTCTGGGTCACCACAAAAACAGAAGGGCTAGGAAGGCGAGTCAGTAGCCACCCTCACAAGTCAGCCTGAAGGAATTCCTGGTTCCACCTGGTTATCACGGCTTCGCCCGGGTTACTCACCCCCTGCTATCTGACGTGAGTAAAAACCCTGAAAGACATTCTGGTTGTGCGTGTGAGTCATTCTGCGACCTGAGGTTCCACACACCCAAACTGGGCCCTGGGGCTAGCCTCACTCTCGGGAGGCCACCACATCTAGCTGCATTCAACATCAACCCCAGGCGTCCCCTAATATGCAGTGGCGGTCCCCTTGACCGCAATACCGAGAGTGGCGTCACGAATCCAATAGAAATCAACTTACTTGTGACCAGAAGGACCTGAAGACCCTGAGACAACCTGAAAGTAACAGGGCTGCGGGGCGACACAGCTCCATTATATGCTCTTGGCCTTGCGCACTTTGATCTGCCCTGCTGAGAGCAGAGCAAAGTACTTTAATGCACAGGCACGAAAAAAGGTTAAATCACTCCCGCGCATGCAGACCAGTACTTTGGTCTGCCTTCAGCCAGGCGGATCAAACTGCGCCTGCGCAGGAGCGCAGTGGAGGCCTCACTGTGAATGATGCCTACAAGTCATGCACGGGGCTGGGCAGGAGGACAGAGATTGCAGAAGATGGAGGAGGCACCAGACCGAGAGCAGCAACACCCATCAGACATATCCGCCCCCTAGGTGAGTATAATAAAGGTGATTTTTACATTATACAGAGCGGCCTAGGCTCTTACAGTTAGGTCCAGAAATGTTTGGACAGTGACACAAATTTTGTTATTTTAGCTGTTTACAAAAACATGTTCAGAAATACAATTATATATATAATATGGGCTGAAAGTGCACACTCCCAGCTGCAATATGAGAGTTTTCACATCCAAATCAGAGAAAGGGTTTAGGAATCATAGCTCTGTAATGCATAGCCTCCTCTTTTTAAAGGGACCAAAAGTAATTGGACAAGGGACTCTAAGGGCTGCAATTAACTCTGAAGGCGTCTCCCTCGTTAACCTGTAATCAATGAAGTAGTTAAAAGGTCTGAGGTTGATTACAGGTGTGTGGTTTTGCATTTGGAAGCTGTTGCTGTGACCAGACAACATGCTGTCTAAGGAACTCTCAATTGAGGTGAAGCAGAACATCCTGAGGCTGAAAAAAAAGAAAAAATCCATCAGAGAGATAGCAGACATGCTTGGAGTAGCAAAATCAACAGTCGGGTACATTCTGAGAAAAAAGGAATTGACTGGTGAGCTTGGGAACTCAAAAAGGCCTGGGCGTCCACGGATGACAACAGTGGTGGATGATCGCCACATACTTTCTTTGGTGAAGATGAACCCGTTCACAACATCAACTGAAGTCCAGAACACTCTCAGTGAAGTAGGTGTATCTGTCTCTAAGTCAACAGTAAAGAGAAGACTCCATGAAAGTAAATACAAAGGGTTCACATCTAGATGCAAACCATTCATCAATTCCAAAAATAGACAGGCCAGAGTTAAATTTGCTGAAAAACACCTCATGAAGCCAGCTCAGTTCTGGAAAAGTATTCTATGGACAGATGAGACAAAGATCAACCTGTACCAGAATGATGGGAAAAAAAAGTTTGGAGAAGAAAGGGAACGGCACATGATCCAAGGCACACCACATCCTCTGTAAAACATGGTGGAGGCAACGTGATGGCATGGGCATGCATGGCTTTCAATGGCACTGGGTCACTTGTGTTTATTGATGACATAACAGCAGACAAGAGTAGCCGGATGAATTCTGAAGTGTACCGGGATATACTTTCAGCCCAGATTCAGCCAAATGCCGCAAAGTTGATCAGACGGCGCTTCATAGTACAGATGGACAATGACCCCAAGCATACAGCCAAAGCTACCCAGGAGTTCATGAGTGCAGAAAAGTGGAACATTCTGCAATGGCCAAGTCAATCACCAGATCTTAACCCAATTGAGCATGCATTTCACTTGCTCAAATCCACACTTAAGACGGAAAGACCCACAAACAAGCAAGACCTGAAGGCTGCGGCTGTAAAGGCCTGGCAAAGCATTAAGAAGGAGGAAACCCAGCGTTTGGTGATGTCCATGGGTTCCAGACTTAAGGCAGTGATTGCCTCCAAAGGATTCGCAACAAAATATTGAAAATAAAAATATTTTGTTTGGGTTTGGTTTATTTGTCCAATTACTTTTGACCTCCTAAAATGTGGAGTGTTTGTAAAGAAATGTGTACAATTCCTACAATTTCTATCAGATATTTTTGTTCAAACCTTCAAATTAAACGTTACAATCTGCACTTGAATTCTGTTGTAGAGGTTTCATTTCAAATCCAATGTGGTGGCATGTAGAGCCCAACTCGCGAAAATTGTGTCACTGTCCAAATATTTCTGGACCTAACTGTATATGCAGTATTCTAGAAAGCTGTGTATAGGAGCTCTCTGGTGGTGGTTGCAGCTTATAAGGACCAAATCTGGTGACAAGTGCCCTTTAAGGAGGTACAGGGAACCTTCGATGGCCGCTTAGGAAGCACAAGTCTGAGTGGTCATCCAGTTAAGATTGTTTCAGTCTGCGCAGGGGCTCGGATCCGGGCTCGTTTGGTGGGTGGCTCGAGCGCCTCCGGACACGGGGGTCACCTTGCTCTGAAAGGGGTTTGGCGCTACGTGTAGGGACTTCGCGGTGGGGAAGTTCACGGCCGGAGCCGGAGCCGTGGTGTTTTTAGGGATTAAAGTTCGTGACGCCACCCACGGGTTGTGGTGAATGGATGGACACCTCCTCTGCTGTTGACTAGGCTCCCGGGGACGGAGTTGCGCAGTTTGGTGCGCAGTTTGGTGTTGACCTCTCCGTGGGTAGGGAGATGATGGTCCCGGGGGCCCGAGGGAGGTGGTGAGGCGGGGAATGGATGTGTCGCGTGCGAAGGGGACGCGCTCGCCACACTCGGGTCCGGGGCTTCTGCTGCTGCTCGGTGACTCAAGCGGTGGGCCGGACCCGGGGACTCGAGCAGCGCTCTTCGTCCACGAGTGAAAAGGGGGTGGTTTGTTTAGGGAGATAGTTCATGACGCCACCCATGGGTCGTGGTGATTTTTGGCACCACCGCTGCTGGTGACGGGGATCCCGGGAGAGATGGTAGGGAGCAGCTAGGATGTTGTCCCCTCCGTGGGTAGGGGTTGGTGATCCCGGGGCCCAGTGGTGTAACGGGGAGGCAGGACGGCTGGGGTGCAGGGTTGCAGTGGCAGCGCAGCGTGGTGCCGGATGGCACTGTGGTACTCACTCAGACATAGATGCACAGAGTCTCTGGTAAACCAAACTGCTGGATGGACGGGTCCCGCAGCCGGCTGCAGTGTTTGTGCTCTCCCCGGACAGGGTGATGGTGGCTGTCTTTCCCTGCACCTTGTTAGAATGTTCTGACCCCTGTGGTTGCCCACTGGTAGTCCTCTCCCCGGCGTAGAGGTACCGAAGGAGCCCGTTTTGCCCGCAGGCGTTGGCCCTTGGATCTCTAGCCTATGGCGGTTGTTGTGTATCCTCACGGTGTGGACTGCTGCCTTCTGTCGGGTCTTGGGTGTTAGGAAACCCCTGGGGTTCCGGTCACTTTCGGATTTGACCGTTGTCGGCGGCTCCAAGCCTAGTCGGGGTCCGATGGCCCTGCCTTTGTGCTTAGCTTCACTCCGCTCCCCGGCTCGGTACCGGCGGGCCACCGCCCGACCCCGGTCCTACGGTTCCGCAGAGATCCACTAACTCCTGCAGACAGCCACCACCGTCTGCCAACCTTGCTGACAGTGCCTGGGCTCCTACCCAGACACTAACAGGTTATGTCCTCTCCCTTTCACCTCCAAACTGAACTGCTTTTTCCCGCCTCCAGGCCAGTGAACTCCTCGGTGGGTGGGGCCAACCACCTGGCTCCGCCCCACCTGGTGTGGACATCAGACCCTGGAGGGAGGCAACAAGGGTTTTTGTTTGACTGATGTGAACTATCCAGGGGAGGGGGTGTGTGTGTTGTTATGTCTGTGACTACCTGGCTAGTCCAGGGCGTCACAGATGCGTGCTGGCGTGTCGGTACGGCGCGGTGCGCGGCCCGAAGGCACTGTTGTACTCACTATTACAGACATGCTGGAGTCTCTGGTAACCCAAACAAGATGGTGGACTGTGCCTGCAGCCGTCTTCGCTTTTCCCCTTTCCAGGTTGGTGGTTTCCGCCTTTCTCCTGCACCTCACTTTTGGTAGAAATGATGACTCCTATGCCTGAGCAACGGTAGTCCGCTCCCCGGCCTTGTGTGTGCTAGTAGAGCCCGTTTGCCTGCAGACGCTGGCCTGTGGGATCTCGATGCCTTGGCGGTGGCTTTCTATCCCTTTGGTTGGGCGGTTGTCTTCAGTCGGGTCTTAGGTGGGAAACGACCTAAAGTCCAGTCCTCAATCAGTGGATTCGACTCGGTCCAGTGGTTTCTGGGCCTTGTACTGGGTCTGAGTACCCCTCCTGGTGCTCCGGTTTCCAATCGGTTCCCCGGTTCGGTACCGGCGGGCCACTACCCGGTCCCGGTCCCTTACGGTTCCACCGGCTGTAATCCCAGCTCCTGCAGGCGGCCCCCACCGTCTGCCTCCTTGCCACGGTACCAGGGCTACGACCCCGGCACCGGTCAGTGTTGACGCTGCAGACCTGACACCTCAGGCCTGCTGCACTTGAACTTGACTCCACTCCTCACTTTGCTCCCCACGGGGGTACTGCACTGCTTTCCTGCCTCAGGGCCTGTGAACTCCTCAGTGGGCGTGGCCAACTGCCTGGCTCTGCCCCCTGGTGTGAACATCAAACCCTGAGGGAGGTGACAAGGGTTTTGTAGGTTGGCTGCTGTCACCTTATTAAGGGGGGGGAGGTGTTTGTGTAAGGGCCTACCTGTGACTACCTGGCTAGTCCAGGGCATCACACTGTGTATAGGAGCTCTCTATACACAGTTAGGATTGTTTCAGTCTGCGCAGGGGCAATTAGCGACTGTGCCGCTGGGACCTCTAGTCTGTAGAAGAACTGGGTCGGTCAGGTGCAGAAGTTTTAAGTAAGACCTTATTTTACATTATTTACCGCGGCATAACAGGTCTGTTCTAAAATGTACCATGTGTGCATTTTACTGCGAAAAACACCAGGTTTCAGTTTGTGACATCATACATGTACGGTGAATCAGCATACAGCATGTAACTAGCAGCCCCAGGAGTATAGCCCGCTCCATAAATCTCTGGTGCTGGCTGCATTGTACAGCCAGCACCTGAGTCTAACTACTACAATTGGAGATGGCTATGATTGCAGCAGATACTGTTGTAAATCGTCAGATGCGGATTTACAACAGAATCTGCTGCAATCAAAGCCATCTCCAATCATAGCAGTAAGTCGGGCTTTACACGTTGCGACATCGCTAGCAATTGCTAGCGATGTCCAGCGCGATAGCGCACATGCGATATCTAGTGATTGCTGCCGTAGCGACCATTATCGCTACGGCAGCTTCACACGCACATACCTGGTCGGCGACGTCGCTGTGACTGCCGAACAATCCCTCCTTCAAGGGGGAGGTGCGTTCAGCGTCACAGTGACGTCACCGCGACGTCACTGATTGGCCAGCCAATAGAAGCGGAGGGGCGGAGATGAGCGGGACATAACATCCCGCCCACCTTCTCCCTTCCGCATTACCGGCGGGACGCAGGTAAGGAGATGTTTGTCGTTCCTGCGGGCTTACACACAGCGATGTGTGCTGCCGCAGGAGTGATAAACAACACCGTACCTGCGGCTGAACCGACATTACGAAAATGAACGAGGTTACACAGATCAGTGATATTGTACGCTTTTGCGCACGTTCATCATCGCACCTAGGATGTACACATTGCGATGTCCCTACCGGCGCCGTATATGCGTCACTAACGACGTGACCCCGACGATATATCGGTAGCGATGTCGCAACGTGTAAAGCCCACCTTAGACTCAGGTGCTGGCTGTACAATGCAGCCAGCAGCAGAAATTAAAAGAAGCTAGAAATGGGAGAAGTTGTCGCCCAACAGCCTTTCCACAAGATGAATATAGGGTGTTGATAGCATGGTCATGGCAGTAGGGGTTCTGCTACACATCTGCCTGCGCCTGCCTGGGTTTCATAGAAGATAAGTAATTTTACAATTCAATGCAAAAAAAGCAGTGTATTGTAAAAACGATCACAGGTTCAAGTCCAATAGCAAGACCCCCTCATCCAGCAAATTTTTTTTTTTTTTTTTTTTTAAATAATAAAAACATAAGTTTATATCAAAATGTATACCCAAAAGTGTAAAAACTAAGCACCACACATGATCCATACTAACAATATATACCATACTGTGATTTCCAAGATGGAAAAAAAATGGCAGAATACCTAATTTTCTGGTCACTTCACCTACTCTGAAAAAATGGACAAAAAAAAATTGTCGTATGTTCCCCAAGTGATGTGGCAAAAATGGGATGTGAACCTGGCCTGTTTCTTTTTTTTTTCTTACAACCTAAAATTTCTCTTGGCTTATGCAGCTGCTACTTGACATTGAGCGCTTTCATTTTTGTTTTTTTTTTACCTTTTACTTATTGGAAATGCAGCAAGATTTTGTGTAACTCACACCACACAGTAATACACGCGAGTTGGTTAAGTACCATATTTTCTTTTTGCTTCTTGATCCAAAAGATGACAATCCATTTCTAGTCCTGAAGAGATGAATGTTGACAGCTCCGATATTACTCCAGAGATGACTGGATGGGATAGAGGCAGATGATGTGGTGCAGAACGGGTGTGATTAGTTCTGAATTGCAGGGGTTAAATGTGACAGTATAAGTAGAAGTCCTGGAACGAGTGCGGAGGCTGCGTGTTAACCTGTGTTGGTGTGAGAAATGGTTCATTTACATCACTTTTCTTCCGAAGCTTTAGATTGCTGACAGTAGTGCTGCCTCTGCTACATGGCACTGACAGGTAATTAGTCTCCGGGGGAATATAAAAATGGGAACTGCTGGTTTCTATAGTAATGCATCAAATATACCGTAGGCAGATGAGTTCCTCCTGGACGATCCCGCCATTCTCGCACTAACTTTAGATTACAGGATTAATTTAGACATGATTCAGAAGAACATGGGTCACCCATAGGTAAGCCGATGGCTACAGGTACAAGGTCAAATGGTCCTTCTTGGACATGTAAATTACAGGATTAATTTAGCCATGATTCAGAAGAAGATGGGTCACCTATAGATGAGCCGATGGCTAGAGGTACAAGGTCAAATGGTCCTTCGTGGACATCTAGAATACAGGATTAATTTAGACATGAAGTAGAAGAACATGGGTCACCTATAGATGAGCCAATGTCTACAGGTACAAGGTCAAATGATCCTTCTTGGACATCTAGATTACAGGATTAATTTAGACATGATTTAGCAGAACATGAGTCACCTATAGATGAACCAATGGCTAGAAGTACAAGGTCAAATGGTCCTTCTTGGACATCTAGATTACAGCATTAATTTAGACATAATTTAGAAGAATATGGGTCACCTATAGATGAGCCGGTGGCTACAGGTACAAGGTCAAATAGTCCTTCTTGGACATCAGTGTCTTGATAGCTGCTATAAGAATGCTTTAAGGCTATGTTCTCAATGGAGTTTTCGGAGACTTTCCAAAATCATGAGTTTTCAAATGGAAATTCACAGTTTCCTGAAACGTTTTGGAAGAGGTTTTCCCCCTCCTAAATGTTTTATGCAGCTTTTTCATTAATTTAATTTAGTTTGGATAGGTTTCTGGTGACGCTAGGTACGGGGAAAGTACCAAGCAAGCGGTGAAAGGTAACTTCTGCGTCTAGGGAAGGGGGAGATTGTGACCCCTGACCAAAGCTACAGCTCGTCCCTGGGGCCCCTCACCACCCGAAATAGGTCCTGCACCTATGCGCCGAGCCAGATACCTGACACTGGGTATTCCTAGTGCTGGACTCTTAATAGGGAATGGGTGGGATGAGCTCTTCGTCAACCTCACTAAATGCTAAAGGAAGACACAAGGAGGACACAGGTGTGAAAGCATTAATAGATGACTCATGTAGAAGTTCAGCAACAATACTATAGAGAAGTACAAGCCACCTGCTTGCAACCAGAGCTAAAATGAACTGAATAATATCACCAGCACTAGTATAGGGAAGATGGGAGTATTGAAGCACAAGGGGAATACTGATAATCAGCAGCTGGGTGGAAGGCAAGCTCTTGCTGGGTCCAAAAGGGAGAGAGATTAATCCATCAGAAAAGCTACCTATACCAATGAATACTGACAACAGGAACAGTAGAAAGTCAGTGAGCATTTTACTCAGCCAAACGCTGTGACCTTCTATTGCCAGACACCACATGACTGTCTGTCACCAGTGACATTTTCGTCAGGATCCGCTCTTTTTTTCCCCAACAGGAGAGTTTCAAAACCTCTTCAGTAAAATAAAAAAGAGCAAAAAAAAACAAAACTCATATTATTATTATTATTATACATATTATTATTATTAATATTATTATATTATTGAAAGGAAACTTCAAGTCCCAGAGAGACAGGAGACTATGGGAGTACAAACTTATGATGACTATTGAAAGGAAACTTCAAGTCCCAGAGAGACAGGAGACTATGGGAGTACAAACTTATGATGACTATTGAAAGGAAACTTCAAGTCCCAGAGAGACAGGAGACTATGGGAGTACAAACTTATGATGATATTGAAAGGAAACTTCAAGTCCCAGAGAGACAGGAGACTATGGGAGTACAAACTTATGATGATATTGAAAGGAAACTTCAAGTCCCAGAGAGACAGGAGACTATGGGAGTACAAACTTATGATGACCTTTGACACATTCAGAGAAGGAATGAATGTGTCTCATGGATTCATGTCTTTTTACATCAGTTAAAAGATGTGCTCCTCTGACCATCCGAGCATGTCACAGCCCTGGACCAGACCCTTATCAAAGGACAATAAAACTTTCACACTGAACTGCAGCAAAATTTATGGCTAGAACAGCTTGTCCCCCTGCCATAGAGATAGTTCTGTTTCATATAACTTGTCCTTTTTTTTTCCTTTTTTTTTTTTTTTTTTTTTTTTTTTTTTTTTTTTTTTTTACTGCACTATTCTAAGTCCTGTTGTGTATAAATACGTGACTCTTCAGATTTTGTGTTATACCATGCCTGATGAAGAGACCTGAGTAGTCTCGAAAGCTTGCAATTATTACCATCTTTTCAGTTAGCCATTAAAAGGTATCAACCACTGAGGACTCTCTGTTCTTTTAAACAATTTTTTTATCTCTACTGGCTAACACGGTACAAAGATATATTTTACTTGTATCAAAACTCATATGAACTGTAAAGTGGATTTTTCAAAAAAATGATTGGGAAGATTTTGGAGAACATCCACTTCCAAAAAAACCCTCCATGTGAACATAGTCTTAAGCCTGCTTTACACGGGATGACCAATTGTGCGATTTCACAATCGATCGTACCCGCCCCCGTCGTTTGTGCGTCACGGGCAAATCGTTGCCAGTGTCGCACAAAGTCATGAAACCGCTGTCACATGTACTTACCTGCTGTGCGACCTCGCTGTGGGCGGAAAACGTCCACTTCCTGAATGGGGAGGGACGTTCGGCGTCACAGCGACGTCATACAGCCGCCGGCCAATAGAAGCGGAGGGGCGGAGATGAGCGGGATGTAAACATGGGACGCAGGTAAGCAGAGTTCATCGCTCCCGTGGTGTCACATGGAGCAACGTGTGCTGCCACGGGAACGATGAACAACTGACACAAGTAAAAATAAACGATATTATGAAACTGAGTGACGAGTACACGGCTCACGATTTTTGAGCGATTCTGCGTCGCTCAGAGGTTTCACACGAGACGTCGTCGTGTATGATGCCAGATGTGCGTCACAAAAACCGTGACCCCCGACGATGCATCGCATGATCCGTCGTCTCGTGTAAAGCCCCCTTTAGACTTCACATATAATAAAGATCAATCTTTATGTGCCATGATTTACTGAGAATGTAGGTTTTTTTTCTTGGGATTCCCATATAGATCAAATAATGTCCATATAAAATATTCAGCAAGTAATTTATGCTAGTTTTCTGGCATAAAACGGTTTGGAATATCGAAAAATTTTAACACAGCTCATTAATGCAAACATGCTGCAACGTTTGGTATTATGGCTTCGCCAGCTCCGACAACTTTTTGAAAAGTTGGTAGAGCTGGAGAGAAAGAGGACATGGCCGAGTGCACCTGACATATTCTTCATATAAGTTATAACTAGTGAGGAGCGATAATTGAGCATCGGAGTTTACAAATGGTTGAATTTCCCATTGGCTTCCATTACAGTCGGTACTCAAGTCACACCCAAACACACCGATGCTTGATCGAGCAATGAGCAGGGGCAAGCACGCTGGCTCATCTCTAGTTACAACAGGCGCACTTGGCTGGAGTACATTTTTTCCAAAAGTGAACAAAAACTGAAAAATGCCCCAAATTCATTAGGAGGTAATGAATTTGGTGCATCTTACTCCAGGGCAAACTTCATTAAGATTGGCATACAAAGTATAAGTCATGATGAGTCGGGGCCACAAAGTTCCCATAATTTCATGTTCAAGTGAAAATGACAGCTAAAAAAATAGGCAAAACTGATAATAATGGGGGTAACCACCATTCATGAGCTTCTGTAAAAAATGTATCATAATTGTCTATGGGGTGGTAAAAGTTTAGCTTGACACATCCATTCTCAGACCATGATTTTACAGATATGGGTCATGGCTCATCACGGAGGCGTCACGACCAGCTGACAATCCTGTGGCAGCGAGTGTTAGAAAATCCCAGAGATTGGCATTATGTGTTGTTTTCTGACAATTTCCTGTTTCTGCAGCAGTGGACTCTATGACCCTGGGAAACTGTCAGATTTTCCTCTCAGTTCTGCCTCTGACTTCCTTTATAAACCTCACCCTGGAGTGGTTTGGGTGCTGTTTATAGTTTTTCCTGACTGTGGTCTGCAACGGTCATCTCCTGTTGCTCCAGAGACTTCTGTGGTAGCTGCTCCTCAGATAAAGGTTTGAATTTTGCCATCTACCTGGACTTAGGTGGTAGCATTTGTGTTTCCCCTGTATTGTTTGCTTTTTGTCTCCCTTAAGTGTTAGTGGTGTTGACAAGCGCTCATACCTGCCATCCTTAACTAGGGCCCAGATCAGGGTTGCCAAGGGTCAGGTATCCAGCTCAGCAACGGGTGCAGAGTCTGTACAGGGTTGGTGAGGGCAGTGAGAGTGAGCTGCAGGTTGTTGTCAGGGGTCACCATTTCCCTCTTTCCCTAGTAATAGGGCATTCCAATCCCCCTTCCCATTGTATATATGAAACCAACTACAGAGAGACCGGAGAGCAAGAACTTCCTATATCTTTGAGAGCTCACAGCAGCTTGTCTTTAGTCACTAGCTCAGAGAGAACTGAAAATTGAAGAAAACATCCTGCAGGGGAGAAAGCAGGCTAAAAAGTACAGTATACAAGTTATGTAATGGCCAGAAATACTATTATTAGATGTCATATCACTAGGTTAGAATATCCCAGCACCATTATAGAACCAGAGGAAGTCTCAGGATGGACTGGTAGCTTTTTAATGTAGGTGTATTTCATGTATAGGTGCCGTCTTTACCCTAGAAAGGCTGGATTTCCAATTTACAGGGGACAATTGTCTACTTGTATGTGACACATTCTCATATCTGAGGTATCAAATGAGCCTCATATAGAAATCAATCAAATCAGTGATAATTCTGTCAATTGCAAGAGGAGAAAATCTAGAATCAGATTTTATTTTGTCCCTTGTCACATATTGACGGCCAAGCGCTCTCAGATTAGCATAATAAATAATGGCACAACGATTAGCCCAGCGTGTAATGACAACCCAATGGGCCCATAGAGGAAATGTGCACTGACATATACAGATCAGCAGAGACTCCAGCCGAAAATAAGCCGCACATGAACAGTATACAAGCTGACATACCCTGACATCCCGTGTCACATCAACCGAAGCGGGCCATGGTCAGGCGCTGGGGCTCCGGTACCAAGAACAGGGGAAACTAGGATTAAAGGGGTTGTCTGATTTAGAAAAACAAATAGTGTTAGTGTAAAGGGAACATGTTTCTACATATGAAAGTAATGGTCTGGAAGTGCTGTATAAATGCTTTTCCCCATCAAAAAATATACCTTTTTTGTAGAGATCCAATGTGCCAGTCATGAGAAATCAAGCATAGAAGATATATGCAGATCAGGCTGGAAGTGCACATGGGCATGTCAGTGCACTTGGAAGAACCAGTCTAGGGGCACTGCCACGCCTACAGGGCATTCCCAGCCTGATATGTATGCAGATTCCACACTAGATTTCTCATGACTGGTATTGGATGGCTACAACAAAGATATCTGTTTTGGGAGATGATATGTAATACAGTCCCATCACCACTCTGCAGCCAAACTCACAATGTTATTTCCGGCTCCCATCTACAGTACAGTACCAAGTGGTGGCCACAGATAGGAGCCAGTGATAAAAGGTGCAAATGCCACTATGTAAGCTCGGCTGAAGTGTTTCATATCTTAATTGACAGTGTTGAACCAAATCAGTCACTCCGCAGCTCTATATAGACACTGCAGCTGCACTCACATAATACCATTGACAGCTCTCATCGCTGGTGCCTGTCACTAGGGAGAGGGGTGAGGGGGCACCTCCTGTACTCACCTCAAGCTGACTCCTGAGCTGCTTAGCATCCTTATACAGGTTCTTTCAACCTGCCGGTGAGCAGGATACCTTATTCCCTCAGCTAGCCCTACACTCTCCCCAGCTAGTGAGCAGGCCGACAAGAGCACTAGTCTCGCCACTACAATACAGAAACACAAGGGTAGGAATACAAACAGGGGAAATAGACATGCAAAGGAAAAACACTCCACTCGGCTTCAGTGCACTAAAAACCACAGCTGCACACACCAAGACAAACTTTTTCCAGAGCAGGCTCCTTCCAAAGTGGACCACATGGAAATGAGGATTCAGTTTCTATCACAGGCATCATGTGATCAGATCACAGGATTTAAAAAGGGAAGGGAAGTGATCCCAAAGAGCCACACCTGAGACTGGAAGCTACAGCCAGAAGCCAGACAGGAAAGGGTGCTTAACCCTTACAGCACCACAAGCAAGGAGATGTTATCACATAACAGTAGTGAACCTGCCAGCAGCGAGGCGCTGTGACCTTCTGACAACAGATTCACCTGGGGTCAATCAGTAGATAATGACAATCTGCTTGGTATGCAATTTGACAGTGCATTACGGAGCACTGAGCTCTTGGCCATGCCGGGGTGCACCAAAGACCCTCATATGCCAATTTTTTTTTCTGCCAACTAAAAAGGCATGATTTTTATTGGGCCAAGTCCGCTACATACCTCTATAAAATATTTAGCTAGCTTTTTTGGGAGGACATACTACTATAGTCTACTGGACGCCTCCAACCTTTTTTTCAATAGCGTAAAGACTAAAGCCTGCTTTATACCTTACAATTAAGCATACGATATCGTATGCGATGTGACACGCCCCCATCGTATGTGTGGCACATTCAACTTGTTGACCGTGTCGCACAAACGATTAATTGCCGTCACACGTACTTACCCTTCCATACGACCTCGATGTGGGCGGCGAACATTCACTTCCTGGAGTGGGAGGTACGTTCGGCGTCACATCGACGTCACGCGGCAGCCGGCCAATAGAAGCGGAGGGACAGAGATGAGCGGGACGTAAACATCCCGCCCACCTAATTCCTTCCACATAGCCGGCGGGAGCCGAGGGACGCAGGTAGGATCTGTTCATCGTTCCCGTGGTGCCACACGGAGCGATGGGTGCTGCCTCGGGAACATTGAACAACCCGACGTGCAATTTTAAGCAAATGAATGACGTGTATGCGATGAACAGTTTTACGTTCAATCGCAATCGCACGTAGCTGCCACACACTACACCACCACTAACGATGCCGGATGTGCGTCACTTATGACGTGACCCCGCCGACACATCGTTAGATATGTTGTAGCGTGTAAAGCCCGCTTAACACTGCGTTGTTCAATGAAAAAAAGTTATTCCCTATTTACATGGAATCAGTGGGGATCCCACTACTAGGAGCTCAACTGAGCGTCAGAAGGGGATTATAATTATCCATTTTCGATTGGAGCAGCAGTCTGCAGGCTTGTCCTCCTGTTGTGAATGTCATCCGAGGGGGTGATGGTTCATAGCTCCCTCTGGTGGTCAAAACTGGGGGTGAAGCTGACTGTGCCTCAACAAGTGTGGGAGTTAATTGGGAGTTTGGGAAGCCCAATTGCAGATCAGCCTGCGTTATAGAGAAGAGCAGTGTCTGCTGGCTGGGGCCCGTGATAGATGTTGTTTCCTCTGTCTCTATATTGGCTTGGAGTTGTCCTTCCATTTATCCTGTGCCGGTCCCATTCCAGATAAGTTGCAAGTTATTTGCTTTATTGCCTGATCCATGCCTAAGGGTGTTAGTTTTTCTTTTTGTTCTGCTTAAAGTCTGATTTCTTGCAGGAGAGGAATTGTCTTTCTGTTTTGATGAGCATGGGGGTTTCCCCTTTGCAAGTCCCACTGCAAGGAAAGGGAGATTCTCCCTGTTCTATTTGATTAGTTACACTTTTGTATTTCTTGTGTTTTTTTTGGTATTTTGTTTCTCCCATTATTTACAAGAGTACCTGATATAGTGGGGAAGAGTCCGTGTGGTCTCAGTATTTTTCTTATCAGGAGATTGGTATTTTTCCGCAGGGTTTTGCACTGACCACAATCAGTTATCTGTCCTGTCCTATCTAGGAAGTCGGGTCTCGCCTTTGCTAATCTATATTTCTTATCTGTGTATTGTGTTTTCTTACATCACGGTTGGCTTTATATGTCGGGGGCTTGCTATTCCTTTGGGGACTACTCTGAGGCAAGATAGGTTTCCTCATTTGTATCTGTAAGGTGTAGTAAGTTTCTCTGGCTGTGATGAGACGTCTAGTTGTGTTTAGGAATGCTTCACGGCTACTTCTAGTGTGGTTTGACAGATAGGGGATTGCGGTCAGCTCAGGTTCCAACTGCTCTTGTGTTTTTTCTGCTTATGAGATTTTTGTGATCATCCACGGTGACCAGATCAGAACAGTCCTCCTCTCCATTCATTCTCTATGGGACTGATTAATAAGACCGCTCAGACCCATAGACAATGAATGAAGCAGAAGTCAGGCACAAGCACCATTCTAACACAGGTAAAAGTGACCGGTTCTGCCGATCGGTCTATACATTATCACCCGTCCTGTGGAGAGATGATGATAACATCTTTTCACCAAACAACCGCTTTAATCATGAATGGTTCTTCACTTCTTAAGTCGGTGACTATTGTGGTATCTCTGGCCCATGATAATTCCAGGGAATGTTTCCTTATTTCTGACCCTCAGTGACCTGATGCAGAGGCTCCGATTCCGGGCAGATCCCTTCATTTATGTCTATTACACAGCTTGACCTCCAGTTTCATTCCATTTCAGATTTCTATATTTACAACCCTTCCATCTTGTGTTCCTGTGATGCTTTTCTTCAGGTGTTTTTTTTTTTTTTACTCAGAACATTTTCCAGTATTGATTAAATCTTTACCGTCTCCGGATCTTCAATCCTTTTATTTGCTGTAAATAAAACGAGTACAGAAGCCATTGTAAAGCTTTGATCGCGCCGCGCTGCTCAGAGACGATACTAGACGGCGTTGTTCTGAATTAAATGTCAATATTAGCGCATTTTAGGGTTGGACCGATCCCCTTCATCAGCAATTAAATTCCTGAAGACCCTAAAATGCCTTGAAATACTATAAATAAAGCAATTAAATCATAAGAACCATCAAGTTCAACCTTTCTCCACCAATTATACATTTTCGGCACTAAATCATCCATGACCCACAATGTTGTGTGTGCTCGGGAAAGAATCTAGCCCGATTTTAAAAGCTGTTCTAGTATCTGCCATTACTACCTCTTGTGGTCGGCATTCCACAGTCTGACTGCTCTAACTGTAAAGAACCCCTTCTTATTTAGCTGCCAGAATTGCCTTGTTACACCCACAGCGAGTGCCCTCTGATTCTGATTGATGTAAAGAAGAGGGTAAAGGGAACCTGTCAAAAGGTTTTTTTTAATTTAATCAGAGTGGCATGATGTAGGGGTAAAGACTGATGACTTATTGCGCTGTTTTTTTGCTGCTTAATTACAATTATTTTATCAGAAGGAGATTATCACTACAGGGCTAGGTGTCTCATGCCACTTAGTCCAACCTCACCCCCAGCACTGATCAGCAGGTTTCTGTCAATATACAGTGTACACAGAAAGCGGCCAATCAGAGATGTAGTCCGAGTAGTCCGAGCTCTGCTACATGTGCCAGATGACAATTGCTGCACCCCGTAAACTGCTCTGATAGATCAGCAACAGAGAAAACTGATTTTATGACAACTGCTGTACCCATTTAAACTAAGTGACATCACTGGAATCAGGGTATCTGTCCCTACATCATGCTGCTGACAGATATCAAAAACCTGCTGACAGATTCCCTTTAAAGGGAACCTGTCATCAGAAATTTAGCTTGAAACCTAAAAGTTTCCCCCTCTGCAGCTCGTGGGCTGCATTCTAGCAAGGTTCCTGTACTTTTTGTGGCCCCTTTTAAACCAAATTAAATACTTTATAAACTTGTACCTTTTGTTATGCAAATTTTGTAAATTATCCATGGGGCGGGCTGCCTGGTGTCCGTTACTCTCCTCCTGCCAATTTACGCCGCCCCCAACGCTGAATTTCATACCTCAGGAAGCCGCCCCTGGGCGCCCGAGGTCCCGCGCATGCGCTGTGGTACTGTGTAGTGTGTGCACGTGTGACCGCTGGTGACGTTTTGCGCAGGCATGAGGTTATGGGCGGCACTGTGATTGTCCTCAGCAAGTGCCGCCCATAACCTCGTGACCGCACTTTCCCCTCTTCCTCCAGCGTTCTGCGCAAGCGCTCGCTGGCCAGATGACCCGACGTCACCTCTTTCCCATCTTGCCCTGCTGCAGGGTAAGATGGGAAGGAGGTGACGTCGGGTCATCTGGCCAGCGTGCGCTTGCGCAGAACGCTGGAGGCAGTGGGGACAGCGCATCCACGAGATTATGGGCGGGCACTTGCGATGCAATCACAGCGCCGCCCATAACTCGTGCCTGTGACACACGTCACCAGCAGTCCTGGCGTGGGCGGCACCTCGGGCGCAGTGGGTGGCGTCCTTATATACGAAATGGAGCGTGGGGGGACAGCGTCAATGTGCTGGAGGACCAGCAACGGTCAGCAGAGAGCCCGTCCCCATGGAGAATTTACAAGATTTTCATACCAAAAGGTACAAAGTTTATAAAGTATTTAATTTGGTTTAAATGGGGCCACAAAAAGTATAGAAACCTTGCTAGAATGCAGCCCACGAGCTGCAGAGGGGGAAACGTTTAGGTTTCAAGCTAAATTTCTGATGACAGGTTCCCTTTAATAACAAAAATAATAATAATAATTAATAATAATAAAATATGTTGCACTCTGAAATGCTAAAGCATGCAAACAATGAATGGAAAAATACAGACATGCATTACTGTTTAAGGAAATGTAGGAAAAATTGAGATATTTAGCATACAAAAATGGCCATTTCTATATCTGCCCAGTAGCCATGTCAAGGCATATATACCTTCCTGGTATATACTGTCCTCCATCCTGGTGTATATGTTCCTCTCCTTGGCCCCTCCTGGTATATACTGTCCACATCCAGGTATATATGTTCCTCTCCTGGGCCCCTCCTGGTATATACTGTTCCCCTCCTGGTATATACTATCCCCCTTCTGGTGTATCTGTTTCTCTCCTGGGCCCCTCCTGGAATACACTGTCCCCATTCTGTTATATAATGTCCCCCTCCTGTTATATATGTTCCTCTTCTGGGTCCCTGCAGATATATATTGTCCCCCTCCTGGTATATACTCTACTGTTATGATCCGACACCATGGAAGATCACAAACTTCATTAAGATTGGCATACAAAGTGTAAGTCATGACGAATCGGGGCTACAAAGTTCCCATAATTTGATATTCAAGTGAAAATGACAGCGATAAAAATAGACAAAATTAATAATAATGGGGGTAACCACCGTGTATGAGTGTTATGATCCAGAACCATGGAAGATCACAATAGATCATGTGCAAAAGGTGACAAGAGCATTGGCAACTAATCTGGCCGCCATCCCCTTACTAACCATCAACACTAGAAGTAGCCGAGGGGTGAACTAACATCCTATGCACCGCAAACCCAGCCGGAGAACTAGCTATCCTAAAGGAAGGAAAGATGAATAACTCTCTGCCTCAGAAATAGACCGCAAAATGTATAGCAAGCCCCCCACATTCAAAGACTACAGTGATATAGGAAAATACAATACACAGATGGATGATAGGATCAGCAAAGGTGAGGCCCCACTGACTAAATAGGAAAGGATAGGAAAGGGGCTGATGGTGGCCAGAGAAAAACCCTACAAAAACCCAAATACTTGATAGTGCAAAAAGATCCTCATATCGCACGATCTGCACTCCGTCCTATATCAGGCGCCCTTGTCAAACCAATGAACAGAAAACAGGAACAATTACAAATTCAATAAGCAAAAAACACATGGACTTATAGGAGCAAAACTCCAAACATAGCTGCAGGGAGCTTCCCAGCTAAGCAACAGAGAGGGAAGATTCCTGCATACAAATAAACTGAAAACAACCACAATAATTGACAACTCCAGATAAGAACAAAAGAACAAAACAGCTTAAGAAAGAACCAAACACTTATCTGGGGTAGATGTGGTCTGGAGCAAGATGAAAAGGTTAGAGAGCTACAGGACAATGATAACTGGCTCAGCCTGCCAGGAAGCCAGGGTTTAAAATAGGCAGAGAGTTATAAATGGAAACGCCCATTGCTCCAGCACACCAGGTCTCTGTCCAAACCATTCCTGGCCACAAGAGGGAGCCTCACAGCAGCAAAAGCATAACTGACAATCACAACACTCTACTCACCACAGTTTTGGCTCCCTGCAACCGCAATCTTTCCGCACCTGGGTATAGAATATACTAACACTTTGGCATGCTCTTGGAGATTAGAAAAAATACTCACGCTTGTGATTTCCAACATTCCCACTGGTCGGAAATTGAATCCCAGTAACTTCCACGTTGGGGTAACATCTACTTGAACAACGTTGGGTTATTTTGTTATAAAATATCACAAATGAGATCTCCTCTAGAAGAATGATACCTCTGGAGAATTTAGGAAGAATTTAGGAGAAAAATAGACCTGGTCACAATCATGCAACCAGACTGTGCTGCATGTTGTCTGTTGTCTGAGCCGTAGGAACCGGATGACAGGATCCCTTTAATCCTGTACAAAAAGAGACAAGCGCAGTAGGTTGTTATCCGAAAGATGGGTGAGAAAGATCCCAACGAGGACTCGCTCGCCTGGGAAAGTTGTGTGAGACACAACTGTAGAGGTGGCATTTTACTGGCTGCTGTGGCCCCAAAACCATAAAAATGGACTGGCATTTTCCAGTACGCCATTGTTTTTTGAGCTTTCTTCCTACGGCGATCATTGCACGGTAACCATGACCTGGAAACATAAGTTTCCAGGTCTGTACGGTTATGGTTGGGCTTTATTTTTTTTTATTTTTTTATTAAAGAATTTTTATTTATTTATTTATTTTTACTTTATTTTTTAGAACTTGGAATCGATTGATCACTTGTTCTATATAGTGCAATACCACGGACATGGATGGAAACCATGGGGCAGGCAGACATCCGGCTGCAGATGGAAGATCGCACAGCTTAAATGCCCGTCAGTGACTGATGGCTGCATTTCAATGGTTAAACAGCAGTGACTAGAGCAAGCTCCGGTCGCTGCCATTACAAGAACAGACATCTACTGTGTACATAGAGGGGTCAGCTCCTGCCGCTCAATACACCGGCACCGGACTTGTGACAAACTATTACTGTCATTCACTAATCTGCAATTCCAAACATGGCCCATGGACAAAAGGGGCGCTGTTTCGAGAAGAATTCCACCATATTTTTGTGATCTGATACAACCTCTCATTTTTAAAATGTAATTATTTTTTTCTTTACAAATTTCAATTAGAACCATCCTATACCTTTTCATAGACTAGACACAAATCAACACAATTTAGAGATCAGGAATGTCACGGACTTTTGGAAAGTTTCCCAATTTGCTTCAGTTACTTCTGTTTCTCCGTGTAGAAGTTCCACAGCTGAATCGCTCTCGAAACAAAGGATTTGATGAGCCAGACATTTCATTTCTGTCCCAATCATATGTTTAACAGGCAAGTAATCACATCGTTTACCTAATGAGAATGTTAATGAATTGTCTGCGCGTCTCCGGCATTTATGAAAGATGAGTGGCCAAAATTAGACTGGTAGCCTAAAATCTCCCTGTCCTACCCCTGTACATCCACCAGCAAAGTAATTAATGAAGACGCAAAATTCTGCAATAGTTGTAGGCATAATTCAGATTACATTTTAAAGGGAATTTACAAGTATTTGTAATAATATTCTAACATCTAATAAACCAAATCTACTGTTAAAACTTGGAACCATATAGAAATTCTCTCTACGTGTCTTCACCTCTTCCTCACTGTACTGTGTGTGGCTGTTTGACATTTGTCTGCAGCAGGAGCCTCCCCCCTCTGACATATCTGCAGTAAGGGGTACTTCTCATAGCGAGATCGCTGCTGAGTCACAGGTTTTGTGACGTACCAGCGACCTCATCAGCGATCTCGCTGTGTGTGACACTAAGCAGCGACCTGGCCCCTGTTGTGAAATCGCTGATCGTTACACACTGTCCTGGTTCATTTTTTGCTCATTGGTCTCCCGCTGTGCAGCACACATCGGCGTGTTTGACGGCGGGAGACCAACGAGCACCGACTCTGTGTAAGCAGCGTACGCTGGTAACCAGGGTAAATATCGGGTAACTAAGCAAAGCGCTTTGCTTAGTTACCCGATATTTACACTGGTTACCAAGCGCAGAGTCGCTGGTGGCTGGTCACTGGTGATATCTGCCTGATTGACAGCTCACCAGCGACCATGTAGCGACGCACCAGCGATCCTGACCAGGTCGTATCGTGGTCTGAATCGCTGGTACGTCGTTTAGTGAGACGGAACCCTAAGACAAGAAAGCTAAGCCCCTCCTTTGGCTAAACAGTTAAGAATTCACCTGGTCATCAGCCGCAGATGGAACTTATTAGCAGGAGATTAAACCCTGAAGGCTTCCTACAAGACTGCATCAGTATCATGTGTAATAGGTCGTGTGTATACTGTTGAATAATTTAAATGTTCCTATAATGTCCATCTTGTCCTGTAGCTAATGATGTCACAGGGTTCAGCTAACACTGAGGGGTGAGGAAGTTTCACATTTCCGTTCACACCCCTACTACTGTTATTGGTTCATAGTTCAGACGGACAAGCCTTTGTCTGTGACCCTATATAAACTGGTCACATGTACTAATAAAGGAGAAGTCTGAGTACACCATACTAAGCGTGTGTGCTGTATTGATTTCCCAAGCGCTTGTAAAACAAGTCTTATCAATTTGGAGTTCCAGAGGCATAGAAGGAGTGTATTTCGCTCACACTATTTACGAGAATTTTTTCTATGATCTAAATCCTGCATATTCTCCTGCTCCTATGTGTTTTTGAAAGATTACTGCAAATGTAAAATCAGTGTTTATTCAGCAGTAGATTATCATTAGAGGACTACTTGGCTGCTGCCAGGTAGTCCAGCATATTCATGAGCTCTGTATAACTGCTATATCTGCAGTAGAGAAAACAGTGATTTTATCAAAATGACAGCAAACAGCTCATTAAGTGACCGCTAAAATCAGGGTCTCTGTCTCCACATTATGCTGCTCTCATATGGGGTAACAAAAACATGGTGACAGATTCACTTTAACTGCGAGACTATGGATTTACTGTACGATCTGTGAAACTATGGATTCTTTACTGTACAAGCTTAGAGACTATGGATTCTTTACTGTAAGAGCAGTGAAATTATGGAACTCTTGGTCACATGATGTAATGTTCAATAGTTCTAGGGGAGCTGGATGACTATAGATAAATATAATATTACAGATTATGGATATCATTCTTTGACAAGCTGTTGAGCCAGGGGACTAATCTGATTGCTGTATGTGGAGTCGGGAAGGAATTTTTCCAGTAATATGGGCCAGTTAGCGTCTTCCCCATGGGGTGGTCATCTTTTTCTGGATCAACATGTTAGGTTATAGGTGGATCTTGATGGAGTTACGTATTTTTTAAACTTTAAAGGGGTTGTCCACTACTTTTACATTGATAGCTTATCCTTAGATAGGTCATCAATGTCTGATTGGCTGGGGTCCAACACCCCGCACCCCCGATCAGCAGTCCTTGGTCCTAGTAGCAACAGGACAGAAATGCTCAGTTCCAGTGCTGCCTCGTCAATTGATAGTGGCTGCGACTG
This sequence comes from Anomaloglossus baeobatrachus, assembly GCF_048569485.1. Classification (NCBI taxonomy): domain Eukaryota; kingdom Metazoa; phylum Chordata; class Amphibia; order Anura; family Aromobatidae; genus Anomaloglossus; species Anomaloglossus baeobatrachus. The sequence continues at coordinate 54,546,695 of NC_134364.1, read as the reverse complement.
GGCATTTCATATCCACCTCCCATTTAAATCAATAGGAGGTGGATGTGCAGTACCCGGCCGTAGCCGCTATCAGAAGACGAGCGGCTCCGGAACTGAGAACTTCCAGCCGCCTGCCGTGAACAGCTCATCGGCAGGGGTGCGGGGTGTCGTACCCCAGCCAATCAGACGTTGATGACCTATCCTAAGGATACCATCAATGCAAAAGTAGGCGACAATCTCAAATACCATGAAATTAGTCTTCAATCCATTGTTACGTAGCCTGTAGGAAACCAAATGACTACAAAAGAAAAAAAAACCAGAGCAAGTAAGGTTAATGTATAATTAATATATAAACATGTATTTCTTCAAGCAGGATTCAGTACCACGCAGGCTGGACAGCTCCTGTTGGACAGCATTATTGATGCACTTTAAGGCTATGTGCCCACGGGGACAGTGTCCTGCGGATATATCCGCAGGACATTCCGCAGGTGCTCCCAGGAAACCACACCACAACTTTTGTCTGTTTCCATGCTGCGGAATGTCCTGCGGATATGCTGCGGGCATTCTGCATTGAGGATACAGTACCATGGCTTCGGCACTGCATCCTCAATGCAGAACAAGTGCTGCAGTGATCGGGGGAGTTCATACTTACCTCCATCATGCAGCACCTCGCTTTCTGGCAGCCATGTCACTATGTCAGCGTCTGCAGGAGAAGGTGGGCAGGCCTGAACTAGCTCCGGCTGTCACATGACCGGAGCTCGTGCAGGCCCCGCCCACCTCTTCCTTCCTGTACCTGTATTCACCGCGCTCCTGTACACCATACGGAGAAAGTGACTCCGGTGAGGCAGGTAAGTATATGGGACCCTGCGGAGAAATCCGCAGGAATAATTGACATGCTGCTGATTTTTCGGCAGGGAAATCCGCATTATTTCCGCTGCGGAAAAATCCGCAGCATGGGCACAGCAGTTCCCAAATGCCATAGAAATGGCTGGGGAGTAGCTGTGCTGCAGATTTTTGAAAAATCCGCTGAATTTCCGCGAAAAATCCGCGGCAAATTCCGCGCATTTTCCGCAGCGTGGGCACATAGCCTAATTGCGTAGCATCGTAGTATTTGTGTCATTAATGGAAAGAAAACTGGAAATCATCGTAAGGAAATACAATGGGATGTCAAAACACACCAATCACCAGGATTTTCCTATATAACCTAAAGCCAGGCTGAGTCTATACATAATTTAGTTGTCAGCTAGGATGTTTAGGTTTGAAACACAAGCAAGTAAGTTTGTAAAATGAACAACTTTTTGAGTGACAGCAGCTGCTGATCAGCTGATAGCTGGGGGGTATTCATAGTTATTCCCACCTCCAGCCTGTCCCTCCTCCCCCTGTTATTTATGCTAATTCTATTATATAATCATTTTACTGATTAGAAGGACCTGTGCTGATGTCATACCCATGTGACCAGAAGGCGCGAGGCCTCAGCCAACATAGCTGATACCAGGAAACAAAATTATTTCTCTGTTGGCTGAGGCCCTGCCCCTTCTTGTTACATGGGTATGACATCAGCACAGGTCCTTCTAGTCACTTAGTAAACTGATTCTATAATAGAATTAGCATAAATAACAGATAGGGGGAGGATGGATAGACAGAAGAGCGGGAATCACTATGAATATGTGACACCTGCCTGGAGCCGAGGACTCAGGATCGGAGACACAGGTGAATAGAAGCAACTGTCCACAAAGCAGGAACCCAGACCCTGCAACCCTTTAACCCCTATACAGGAATTACGACAGGGCCCAGGTGATCACTGCCCGTGGAAGACTGCGGTCCTGAGAAGAGAAGTAACCAGGCAGGGTTAAATCCAGAAAGTACAACAGGGACAAAAATTGTCAGGCAGGAGAGTAGTCAGATATCAGGCTAAGGGTCAAAACCGGAACTAGCAGCGAAGTACAGAAATGGTAGGCATAAGAGTGATCAGGCAAACAAGCTAAGGGTCAAATCCGGAGCTGGCAATGAAGTACAGGAACGGCAGGCAGAAGAGTGGTCTGTAGTGAAGCTAAGGACAATACACAGTATTACAAACAACAGCAAGGAACTAGAGTCTAGCAGGGAATTACAGGACTATATCTGGCATCTGCCAACAGAAGGGTGAAGCATAAGAGGGGTGTGGTGCCTTCCAATTAGCCCCAGCTGAAAGGTAACTACTCAGCCGGAAGGCACACACACACCACCACAGTCAACCAGTGGTACTGCAGGTCCTAGTGAAACCCAGCCTAATAGATGAGCAGAGCCTGCGCCCACCAGAGCCACTGACTGCTCCCTCGTCCCCAGTGCCGCCCACAGTAATGACGCGGCGGCGTCTGGTGACTGAAGCAGAAGTAGATTCTGGTGGAGACGTGACAGTATACCACCCAGCTATCAGCTGATTGGCAGCTGCTGCTGTGGCACCCCTGACCTGGTTAGGCACCACTGAGTACTGCACTCAGGCTGAGTGAGTACAAAACAGATAATCCCAAAGGCTGACTAGGGTATGGACACACAGACACTTAGTAACCAGGACACACACACAGCTTAGAGGTGACCAATGGGCAGACCCAGGGAGGGGGCGTGGCCCTCACATCCCAGCTAGTGGTGGGTAGTGGGACTGGAGACGGAGAGTTGTGCAGTGGCCGCCAAAGGAGAAGGAGTGGAGCAGCCGCGTCTGAAGGGTAGAGCAGAGGAGCAGGACCCTGTCAGACCCTGCACCGTAGTGGCTGCTGGTGGGGGAGAGCGGCTACCCAGTGGTGCCGCCTTTTATACTACCTAGTGCAGAGGTGGGTGAGTAAGGAGACTACCGGTAGGCCAAGCCAGCACGGGGAAACAGGTCCCTAGAGCAGGAACCCATCTACTCGGCCTGCTAAACCTGCTCGTGAGGGTGCTGGATGTACTTTACCAAAACCACACAGAGTCCGCAACATCAACAGCAACGAGGGGGCCCATAAGGAGGATCGAGCCTGGAGCCATCTTATCCTTGGTCCACGCTGCCAGCAAACGGGCCAGAAAGGGGAGAACGGCAGTTGCGACTTCCCTGGGTGATACCTGCAGTACTACAAATAAGGAGTCACCCCAAACAAGAAGGGCTAGGACGGCGAGTCAGCAGTCACCCCTATATCAGCCGGAGGGATACCTAGTTCCACCTGGTTCATCATAGCATCGCCCGGGTTGTCTCACGTTACCATCAGAAAAGTGAGTAAAAACCCTGAAAGACATTGCTGCCTGTGTGTGAGTTCTTCTGCAACCTGTGGTACTACACACTTACACTGGGTCCTGGGGCCAGCCTCACTCTCGGGAGGCCACAACAACTGACTGTGTAACGGGCGGAGGAGGGGACGCTGCGCTCACCACGCTCGGGTCCGGCACTGCTGCTGCTTCGCTGTCTGCTCGGTGGCTCGAGCGGTGGGCCAGATCCGGGGACTCGAGCGGCGCTCCTCGCCCGTGAGTGAAAAGGGGAATGTTTTTGGGGATTTATTGTCAGTGACGCCACCCACGGTTGTGGTGAGGTTGGGACACCACCGCTGCTCTGGACGGGGATCCCGGGAGCGATGACAGGGAGCAGCTTGGATGTTGTTCTTCCCCTCCGTGGGTAGGGGGGTTGGTTGTCCCGGGGCCCGGTGAGGGAGGAATGGCAGGTGGGTTACGGGGCCTGGTGAGGTGCAGGGTCGCGGGGGCAGCGCGGTGCCGCACGGCACGGTGGTACTCACTCAGCCAATGATGAATGCAAAGAATCCGGTAAAACAAACGGCTGGATGGACGGGTCCCACAGACGGCTGCGGTGGTTCTTCTCCCGGTAGGTTGGCGGTGACTGCCTTTCGCTGCACCTGTGTTAAGTTCTTGGTTCTGGTGGCTTCCCACCGGTAACCCGCTCCCCAGCTTGGATGGATGCTGAGGGAGCCCCTTTTGCCCGCAGGCTCTGGCCCTGGGAACTGTAGCCTTGGCGGTGACTGTATTTCCCTTTTCGGTTTGAGCGGTTGCCTTCAATTGGGTCTTGACTGCTGGGAAACCCCGGAGGTTCCCTTCGCTAATGGATTTGACCGGTTTTACGGCAACTCCAAGCCTGGTCAGGGTCCATAGGCCCTGCCGAATGGTGCTGGCTTCTCTTCGCTCCCCGATCCGGTACCGGCGGGCCACCGCCCATCCCCGGTCCTTACGGTTCACGTCAATCAGCTTCGCCTGCAGACGGTCACCACCGTCTGCCAACCTTGCTGTATGTGCCCGGGCCATGCACCCGGACACGATCAGTCTGCTCCACTATCACTTCACTCTTCCCCTTCCCTAACCGATCTGACTCTACTCTCTCTTCCTTTTCCCGCCTCCAGGACTGTGAACTCCTCGGTGGGTGGGGCCAACTTCCTGGCTCCACCCCCTGGTGTGGACATCAGCCCCTGGAGGGAGGCAAAAAGGATTTTTGTCTGACTTTGGTGTGCCTAGCCGGGGTGTGGGGTGTGTTGTTGCAGTACCTGTGATGACCTGGCTTGTCCAGGGCGCCACAACTGCATCTACCATCAGCCCCAGGCGCTCCCTAAACTGCAGTGGCGGTCACCCCCTGACCGCAATTACCGAGAGTGGCATCACGATTCCCACTTAAGTTAACCTGACCTACCTGTGGCCAGAAGATCAGCAGCACGTGGAGTCCCTGGAGACCCTGAGGCGTCCTGATGGTAATGGGGCTCCACACTGCCACTCAAAAAGCTGCTGATTTTACAAACTTTACTTGCCTGTGTTTCAAAACCTATACATCCTAGCTGACAACTAAAGGTTTGTATAGAATCAGCCTGATAGCGCCAGTTAGGTTATATAGGAAAATCCTGGTGATTGGTGCGCTTTAAGCTCTTGCTCTATTTGTTGAAATGTGTGTAAATACCGGGACACGCCCATACCTTGTAGCGGAACTTCTCTCTGCGAAAACACTGATATTGCTCCGGAGCGAAACTCCCTCTTCTGTTCTGAAAATTGTCTGATTTTGGATTTGGCTCATCTGAGTTACGAGAAAAGGACCATCAGTAACAAACGTTGTAGCCAAAAGATATTCAAGGTAAATAAATTCCTTTTTTATTTCACGAGAATATAACCACAACGTAGTATTCTTAAAAACATCATTATACACTTTATTTCATTATAACAGACTCAACCTAAACTATGAAAAAAGGCTGTAGATAATCCACTAAAGTTTGTAGCGAGAGCCCACGTATGGGAGACTGAACGTCAGTCCAGTAAATGCCTGGACTTTTAAGAGCTCAGGTGGCTATCCAACCAATGAACCTTAGCTTAACAAGGGATTTTCAGAGACCTCCTATACTCTGGCTTTTTTAATAAAAAAAAAACCAACAAAAAAAACCTGTTCGTTACCCACCCTCCCCTGGTCCACCACCGAGTCTCTGCTGCTGCTCTTGATGGCCATTATTGTCTACAGTACTGACATCACATCAACTGCCCTGTAGTCATCAATCAGTGAGCTTAGCATATTTGGCACAAGCTGCTCAGCTCACCGATTGGCTGCAGCATTGTTGACGTGACATCAGTACTGCAGACAATAAAAGATACTTGGAGCATCTCTGGAGACTCAGTGCTGGACCTGGGGAGGGTGAGTAAGGAGTGTTTTTTATTTGTTTGCTTTTTTATTTTTTAAAAACCAGGCAGAGGAGTTTTTAATAATGGATTAATTTCAAGGCAAACCCACTGATCTTAGCACACCCTGCTGTTGGAAGCCCCATGTATCCGTTTAGTAGGTTTTCAATTCCCCTGCTAGGCAAATGAAGGGCTATATCGTGTCCATTAAAATGTATATTCTATATAACAATCATTATGGGAATGGATTCTCCAGAGAGTGACAGTGTCATGCTAGGTACGGGGACGTACCATGCATATGGCGACAGGGAAGGGAAACCCTGTGTCTAGGGAAGAGGGAGATGGCCTCCCCCCTCCCATGACCACACCTTCTGCTGGCCCCTGGCTCCCCTGATCATTGTAGATAGTTTTCGCACCTATTCACCGAGCAGGATACCTGGCCTAGGCTGACCCTGATCTGGCCCTAGATAAGAAAGGGATGGGATGAGCAGTTAGTAAACACCACTAAGCATTGAAGAAGGCACAGAGAACACAAACAGGGGGAAGTTAACAAATATGTTATCTCCAAGACGACTCAGACAGGAAAACAACCACCATGTTTCTTCAAATGAATACAAGCCAACTCCTTGCATCCAAAGCCTGTATAAGGAATACAACTCTATCACCAGCAAACACCATGGGGAAATGTGGGCATTTAAGGACATAAGAGGAAGTGATGATGATTAACAGCTGAAAGGTGAGGATATCCACAGGGTCCTAAAAGGGAAGGGATTAACTACAAGCAGAGAAGATACATAGGATACAATTACACCACAACAGGAAGACTAAAATGTCAGGGAGCAGGTTGTGTAGCCAAACGCTGCGACCTTCTACTGCCGGACACAACAGGACTGTGTCACCTGTGACATATCTTTTGTAGCTGTACATGTTTTTTAATTAATGGATGTCATTAGTGAGGGATCACTCAATGAAATAAAAATAAAGTTTATGTTCTTAGTGTTTATTAATATATGTATATGCAATTCCACATAACACCAAGTTGGCGCGGACATATCTTTTACACTCTATATGTGCAGAGATTCCGGCTCCCTCCTTCCAGCAGATTCTTCAGATGCTCCCATCACCCCCGGTTCTTTCCTCTTACGGCTGTAACCTGTATTGAATTGTATGGCCTCATTAGAGAGAGGTCTCTTAGCTTTGCTGGATCAGCAGATTGTGACTCCGGAGCTGTTGAATAAAAACCGTGAAATGTGGCCGAGTCTTGTAAGGATGCCCAGACTTGGCTGACATATCTCTTTTCTGACTCAATAAACAGGCAGGGGAACGGGTACAAAAGGAGCAATCATGACATTGGCGGTTGTCAATTAGATTTTCTTTGTGTATTGGATTGTTTTTCTCCCTTTAATCCCCTCCTTTTCCAGTGTTGTCCCTGTTTCTATACTCCCTTTAATTCTCTCATAGGGCAACTATTGAATTGACATATTGACTGCAAGTTTTAGGATTACTGAGGTTACGATTTGTTTCTAGCTTGGCAATTAAGCATTTCCTTAGAATAGAAACTCGTGTAGTGTGTTATGATGAACTATTCAGTTAGAATTGTATTATTTTTACTCGAGAGCTAATATTATATAAGAAACACTGAACAGTTAGTTCATCAATTTAAGGCTATTGTCACGCTGTACAAAGGGCTAGTGAGAAGAAGTACAGCGTATTCCCCACTAGGTGGCAGCAGAGTAGTGAAGGAGAGTCAAAGTAACACTAACAGAAGGGAGGCTGAAGTACAGCAAAGTAACTTCAGCAGGCAGTTCACAGGCAAACCACCAGGGGGCAATAGAGCCGTTAAACAGTCGGGGTCTAGCCAGGAGAGTCAAGTCACTGCAGAGGAAGGATCAAGATCAGGTCAGAAAACAGAACCGAAGTCAGATGCCAGGAGATCAGGTATGCAGAGGGGGAAATAAAGGGCACAGGGAACAGAAGACAAGACCAGATAGTGAGGAGACACAAACATGAGAAGAGGATGAACCAGGATGGGTAAACAAATAACAGGAGAGGAAAGTCATGGACTGGGACATATGGACGAACGGGGGAGGGTAAATGTCAGGGCACGGTAAGGTAACTAGGAATCAGATCAAACAGGAAATCTCACCAGAGCCAGTCACAGTCTGCAGAGCAAAACTATAACCAGCACTGAAATGCTGGTGCAGTACCCAGATATAGTCACTCCTGAAACCGGAACGAGGCTGATGGATGTTAACCCCTGACATGACCAGGCCGGGTCTGGGAAACTCTGGAGCGGGGAATACTGGTCCTGGATCATAACAGCTATATTAAGAGGACTTCCCTGTGAGCATGCTAACATGCAAAGAGGGTGGACTAGTTGGGGGAAACTAACACCCTTGAGACTAGTCCTGGCGCTCATTAGCATATCATAAAGGATCTTTACAAATTCTTTTTCTAGAGATCTTTTTATCTATGCTACTAGATACAGGGACAGTTAGGCAGGGATTAGCAATATGCACCCAGAACTGCTCGTGGCTCTGGGTGTATATTGCACCTGACAGGTTCCCTTTACAGTAAATAATGCACTTGGTAAATGCAGTGTATAGCGGTTTTATAGGATACTGGATGGGTTTATTGTTCTGATGGAGTCAAATACATTATATAACCTACAGAGCAAGTAGAGGCAGTGAGCTGAGATGTTTGTAAGGTGGTATCAGCAGAACAAAGAACGGCAAGGTTGCATCCGGACTACACAAACTGGTCAAGTAGATTTATACAGCCATCCACCCGCTATGAGCCATGGAGCAAAGGAATGATTTTCTTTTCTGCATATCGAGAATTATTACATTGCAAGTCATCACACTGTTCCCGACATTTTTAATGTATTGCATAATCAGCTTTTAAGCCCACCATAATTTTATATACCGGTCAATAATGGTCCACAGAACACAAGGTTTCCGTAGCAAGTTAATCATTTGTAGTGCTGAACGCAGAAATGATTTGCATTCAGGGGATGTAATTAGAATCCACAAAATAAAGTGTTCAGATCCGCAGTTCTGTATTGTGACTATGGCCTCATAATAACTACAGTAGTTGTGCCCCTGGGTGGAACTTCTAACTTCGCGAATCTCCAACAATGGGTTAAAAGAAGCCATAAATAATACTGATATTTTATGATTGCTGATAAAGCGGCAACATGTTGTGCACCATTCACGTCAGTCCCTGTCCACAATGTAGCTCACAATATTCTTATTTTTTTATTCAGAGTGACCACTTTGGTCGTAGGTAGGGTGGAGGGTCTACAACCCATTCTCCCTTTCACCAGGGTAGTTAGATACAGGACTAGGTGACCTTCTCGCCAACTCCTTTCCCACCCAGTAAAGCTCCTGTTGCCTTCATCCAACCACTCTACATAATGTAAATTTGGAGCAAAAGAAAAACCAAAATGATCGCTCATAGTTTTGTTAAGGAGCCTCAACACGTTGCATTCTGCAAGCATAAAATATACACAGCTGCACTCTGAAATGCTAAGTTATGCAAACATTGAATATAGGAACTTTGGAACTGCATTACTGCTATTGAAAATAAGTTTTAAAAATGAGATACTCTGGGAATAAAATAGCCAGTTTATGAGAGCCCAACAGCCAGCGACAAGGCGTATCTCTTTCTGGCATATACAGACATATTAGTGTCATGACTGTCTCTCCGCATTATGAGATTAGTCATTGCTGGTCTACACTCCCTGACAGAAGTTCTGTCGTTTATCCATGTTATGTAAATAAAAGCTTATAACCTGACTTTAATTTCATCCATTGGTTTTATAAATTACTCTTTTGAAAGCTGAAACCCTCCCAAATTTGGTTTAAGTTATGAAAATAAAGTTGCTGCAAAGCTGAAATATTGATCATTTAATGAACACAGAAAGGTCAGATTTTGGCAAGACAAAAGTTTTGTCGTCCACAGAAAGTAATGTGAAATTCAAACAAATAATTAACTGCTAATACAAAGATATGTTGCATAAAATTGGTGAATGAAGTTCTGGTGCTATTAGAGCCATATATAATATTTTGTGTGACTTCAATGAGCTTGAAGGACTGCATCCACGCGGTTCAACAATGATTCATACAATTTATTGATGAAGTCATCAGGAATAGCAAAGAATGCAGTCTTCCATGCCTCACAGAGTTCATCTAGATTCTTTGGTTTTGTCTTCCAAGCTTCCTCTTTCATCCTACCCCAAACATGCTCAATGATGTTCATGTCTGGTGACTGGGCTGGCCAGTCCTTGAGCACCTTGATCTTTTTTGCCAGGAGGAACTGTGTTGTAGAGATGAATGGATGAGATGGAGCCCCATCCTGCTGCAGAATTTGACCCCTTTTATGATTGGGAATGTAAGCGGTAGCCAATACTTCTTGATATTTTAGGCTATTGATATTGCCTTCCACCTTGCAAATGTTTTGCACGCCCCCATACTGAATGTAACCCCAGACCATGATCTATCCACCATCAAACCTGTTTTCTGGATCCATACGGGCTCCAGTAGGTCTCCTGTAGTATTTGTGGCAGCTGTGGTGTAATTCAACCGAAGTTTCATCAGAGAAATCCACCTTCTGACACTTTTACAGCTCCATCTCTTTAGCAGGCTGTGGGACTTGGCAAATTCCACACGTTTGTTTAATTGCAGGGGGCAATGCACCTAGGATTTCACTGTGTTGAGCGCCCTCTCACTGGCTGTCGGCAGTGTTTTCTCTGGCTGGTCTCCCCGAGATCAGTGATTGTTTTGTCTTATGAGACTAGTGACAGATTAAGGACTTGAGAGTCATTTTCCATTCTTGACTCTCCATATTAAATGTGTTTTCCATTCTTTTGGCAGTAGTAGGGTTAATGTCAGTATTCCTTGCCAACAAAGACTAATTATCACCTCAGGTATTTTCAAATTGGGACCACTCCCAGTCCCTTTATATACCCTCTGCTACCAGCAGAGGTTGCTGGTTATTTTCTTTGCCATTTGGATTCTGGCCTTTGAGGTGGAAGGAGCTGCTTTAACCCTTTGTTGAAGTTGCCGTGGTGGCTGCAGTCTAGGTGCTGACTGCAGCAGTCTGTTGTTGTGTTCCCCCGGTCTTCCTTTCCTGGTGTGTTTCAGTGCAGCGGAGGGGCTAGCATCCCTTACCTGCCAACTCACTAGCTAGGACTACTGTAAGGTCACTCAGGGCTTCAGGTTCCTGCTCGGCAACAGGTTAGGGACTGGTTAGGAGTTAAGCGGCAGGTAAGTGGAGGAGGTGTCCATCTTCCCTCTCACTAGCGCTAGGTCTCACCGTTGTTTAACTGTCCCAGGTTTACCCCTTGTTTGTCGTGACATTACCCTTAGCGTTGTCTGTTTTGGCTCACGCCGGACTTTCCACTAGTCCATGCCGTGACGACTAGGTTAGGGCATGGACAACAAGATGGCAACACAATTGTTTTTCCCCCCAGTGATCATAAAATGTGAGACCACCATCATGAAATTAGGGAAATCCCTTTTCAAGAAACAAAGCCTGGAACATAAACACAAGAAACAAAGTTGGCAAAAAATCAACAAAAAATAATAAACAATCACAATCAAGAAAAAGATAATAGGAGGAGGGAATTTCTTCTCTCTATTCCAAAATCGAAGGGGGAAGAATACAGTAATTACAGCTCCGTATTGTGTTCACCGGGAACGATTGATTCAGACACCATGAAAAGAAGGAGGAACTAAATATACAGAAATACAAACAATTGTGGAGTGCGGCTCATGGAGTGTCGAGCAGAGTTGTCTTAATGTCCAGCGTTTCAATGAGCATTGCATCGATTCAGTTATTTTGGGTGTCTTAATGCATAGTTTTCAGTTTACCATCGTCACCGACATATAATCTAAACAATATTCGATGTGTTTACTTTTTTGTTCTCGGGGGACGTTCTCTTTCGCCTCCTACTCGCACAGCTGGCAGTTGGACATATTTCTATGGCATAATTATTATGCCGTACGCAACAGGGCTGCAGCACTTTACTTCATTGAATCCAGAAAAGATTATCAACAATGAGTCTGGTGAACAGGTAGTTGGTTTGCCTAAATTAAAATGAGCAATTAAGCCAATGAGGGATCGTATACACAAACGCTGGGTGTATGTATGTGTGAACAGACGTCTGACCAGCTAGGCTAATGTTTTTTTTTTGGGGGGGGGGTCTGTAATTTGAAGTAAAAGAATTGTTAAGCTGTAGACTTCACAAATTCAAAACTTGCATCCCCCATGGGTTTCCGGAGTGACGTCTACACTTAGGGGCAATTTGCACACTGCGACATCGCAGGTGCGATGTCGGTGGTGTCAAATCGAAAGTGACGCACTTCTGGCGTCGCTGTTGACATCGTAGTGTGTAAATCCTTTAAGATACGATTAACGAGCACAAAAGCGTCGAAATCGTATCATCGGTGTAGCGTCGGTCATTTCCATGAATTGGGAAGGACCAATGTTACGATGTTGTTCCTCGTTCCTGCGGCAGCACACATCGCTGTGTGTGAAGCCGCAGGAGCGAGGAACATCTCCTACCTGCGTCCCAGCCGGCTATGTGGAAGGAAGGAGGTGGGCGGGATGTTTACGTCCCACTCATCTCCGCCCCTCCGCTTCTATTGGCCGCCTGCCGTGTGATGTCGCTATGACGCCGCACGACCCGCCCCCTTAATAAGGAGGCGGTTCGCCGGCCAGAGCGACGTCGCAGGGCAGGTGAGTGCATGTAAAGCTGCCGTAGCGATAATGTTCGCTACGGCAGCTATCACCATGATATCGCGGCTGCGACGGGGGTGGGGACTATCGCGCACAGCATCGCAGCATTGGCTTGCGATGTCGTAGTGTGCAAAGTGCCCCTTAGACACACAAACTAGGACAGGTTCAGATGACTATATTTCATTGTCTATATATGGACTACAATGCTTGGACTGTCTACAAGCAGTCTGACCTAAACTTACAGTCTTATATGACTTCAGGTCAGGAGACCCATGATCAGTCCAGGCGTTGTGGAGCATTTACAGACCATGAAGTCCAGCTGCCTGCACCCAGACTTCTAGTAAGCCAATATCAGCAGCTGATAGGAACTCAGTGATGTCCACCATTTGTCAATATGTCTCATATTTTTACATCTATCCATCCATGTATTCAATAACCATTCTTTATCCATCTACGGATCAGATATCCATCCATGATCCATCCATGGGTTCAATATCCATCCACGGATTTCATAACCATCCATCATTCATCCACGGATCCAATATTTATCCATCATTCATCTGCGGATCTTATATCCATGACTCTGATATCCATCGATCATCCATCCATGGTTCCCATAACCATCCATCATCCATCCACGGATCCAATATTTTTCCAACATTCATCTGGAGAGCTGATATCCATCCATGATCCATCTGTGGGTCTGATATCCATCTACAGATATTATATTTATCCATCATCCAACTATGGATCCAATATCCATGGATAAAATATCCATCCATCATCCATACACTGATCCAGCATCCATTCATCATGCATTCACATATCTTCTCTCCATACATCTTCCATCCACAGATCTGACATTTATCCATTATTCATCTGCGGACCTGATATCCATCCATCGTCGATCCGTGGGTCTGATATCCATCCATAGATATGATATTTATCCATCATCCATCTGCGGATCCGATATCCATGGGTCTGATATCCATCATCCATACATGGATCCAATATCCATTCATGGGTTTGATATCCATCCATCATCCGTCTACGGATACGATATTTATCCATCATTCATCCACAGATCCGATAGCCATCGATCATTCATCAGCGGACCTAATATGCATCGTTCATTCACAGATTCGATATCCATTCATCATCCATCCATGGATTCAATATCCATCCACGGATCGGATATCCATCCACAGATCCGATATTTATCCATCATTCATCCACAGATCAGACATTTATCCATCATCCATTCACATACCCGATATCCATCCGTCATCCATTTACAGATCTGACATTTATCCATCATTCATCCACGGACCCTATATGCATCCATCATCCATTCACAGATGTGATATCCATCCATGGATCTGATATTTATCCACAATCCATCCACGAATCAGATATCCATCCATCATTAAAAAGAAAAAAGCCAAAATTCCTTTTCCTTATGTAATCTTTGTAATACATCTGGTAAAAATAGATGCCATGTTAATGATGTCAGTATAGATGATCTGTTTTTATAAACGCCCACTGATCTGTGGGTGAGAGTCTAATACAGACCAAAATTATGGCAGTGTTAACAAGCCCTGACATTATCATATTACGCTCTCACCTCTATATCCTTTTATCTGTACATCTGTTGGTCTGTATATCAGTAGAAAAATAAAATTTGGGGAAGTATATAAAAACCGTATAGGTGCCAACCACCAGGAATTGATCCAAAATTACACTCAACGGCACACGAAGGAGATCAATTTAAGGTGCTTTTTCATGGAGAAAGCCCCCTGACTGTATCCCTCCTATAGATGAGCCCCCACCCATAAGTCACTTATGGCAAACGCTGTAGAGATGCCATAAAAGTCTTACGAGAATGCTTTCTTTGAAATCCATAAAACTTTTAATGTTTTATCGTAATCTTAGGAGCAACATAAAAGATCTCCAAGACCTGTGTATACCAAGACATAGAAGATCCAAGATCAGAGAGATAAAAGCCATTTCAGTGTATAAAAGTAACTCCACTGGCATATTCATCGCTCTCGGAGTGGATATGTGCGGGAAAGTTAAGATTTATGTTACAGCAGATGCAACCGATCTTATTTTCCGAGCCATAAAGGTAACTTTTCCTCCAAAGTCTCAGCAAGTGGTGAGACCCCAGAACTTCTAACAATATCCTTGGGTCTTCTGGTGATAAGATTTCTATGATCATCCCCCAATAGTGTTAAGAATATACGTGCCTAGGCTCCACCAAAGCACTTCTTCGCTCCTTTCGGACACAACAACGACCACATGTGTCCTCAGCTTCATAATCACTCTTTAAGAAATCCACTGGACAGACGCAATCTCCAAAAATCACACCCAAAAACAGAAATGTGCAACTAAAATAACTAAATTTTGTACAAAAGGGGCATCACACCAACAAAGGACACCTCCAACATGAGCATATAAATTCTTGGAGGTAAGAGGGTTACGAGAGTCCACTTCCACTGTCTTACAATGGTACACATTTCTTAATCTCCACCCAACGTCAGATGAAACAGACAAAAAATAAATGCTTTATTTTGTTTGATTGGAATTCTATATGCCACAGAAACTTCTATGGGCGCCACATAATGGTTCTGTAGAACTTAAAGCCATGTGCACGAAATCTAAAGATTTTGGAACAGGTCTACTCCAAGGTTTGTAGACTTAGAATGACCTTAAATGAAGAGTGACTCCAAGCACAGACCCTTCAGTCGCGGTGATCGGCCAATCCATATTTGCAATTTTCCCCCCGTCTTCCATATGGCTTGCGATGATGGGACATTATCGGTCTAATGCTAGAAGTCACTAGGCGTCAGATATGGGGGATTCCTTTAAACAAAAAATGGTTATAAATAAAAGAAAAACTGTTAGTGAAGAACGAGGACTTCTCAGAACTGGAACTTCTCAGGGTGCAGTGGTTTGTTAAATTGCACTAAATTCAGGCAGATGCACCCACTGGCTCTCGCCGCAGATGATAGCTGCCAGCCAGCTGAAAAAGCAGGTGGCTTCAAAGACCCAATATACAAAAAAAGAAGGTTCAAAAAAATGACAGCTGGGAGAGAATGAAGCAATTCTCTACAGGCCGCTTGCTTTGTGAGTTGATAGAGTGTTACCTGGATACAATTCCTTCTGCTGTTCATTAGTCCGTTTGGATGAGGAAATATAGATCTCTTCAGATTGCATTCTATTCTGCAGTGGTCTCTGGTAATCCTGCTTATCCATACTTTCCATTTCACGATTACCCCTTTGCTATTGTAGACACAGCTTCATCTTCTATAGATGGTTGAAGCGGTCATCCTGTGCCCCCCTCCTGGATGATGAGAAACTCTGCTTGACTTGAGCTGGGCATGCACATGAGATTGCATTCTGCCGAACAGTCGATTGGCAAAAAGCAAGCTCTCCAAATTACCCCATACACATGTGATGGGCAAACCTGAACTGTGAAGTTCGGGGTCCATACCAGACACCTAGTATACATGCACAGAACCCAAATATGGACTTCTCAGGGAAGTCCGTGTTACTGTTCATGTTTGGTCGCCCAGGTAAAGAGCTAGGGGGCTGCAAAAGGAAACAAAATAGGAATTAAAGCAGTTTCCAGGCAGCTGTCACACTCCTTCCAGGTCCACTCATTAAACCTTATGAATATTCACAGTTTCCACCGCCCACCCCCTGTGAGACAGCATAGGTGACTGGTTACAGTCAGACTGCACCTCCACCCTTTGTGCAGGTGTCTGATTGGTTGCCCTCACACTAGCTGAATGGGTCCCTGAATTGGAGTGTAAAAATAAATAATTAGAAAATAGGGTGTAGAGTCCCCCGCATTTTGATACCCAGCACACAAAGCAGACAGCTGGATGCTGCAGACCCAAGCTGTATGCTTTATCTTGGTTGTGTATCGAAATATGAGGGATCCTACACAGTTTTTTTTTTTGTTTTTTTTGATTAAATTTAATTAAATAATTAAATTTAAAAAACGACATGGGCATAGGGTCCCTACTAATTTTGATGCCCAGTGCAGATAAACCAGACAGCTGGTGGCTGGTATTCTCAGGCTGTGGAAGTCCATGGTTATTGGGCCCTCCCCAGTCTAAAAATAGCAGCTCGCAGCCACCCTAGAATTGGCGCATCCATTAGATTCCACAATCCTGGTGCTTCAACCAGCTCTTCCCGATTGCCCTGGTGCGATGTAAAAAAAAAAAAAAATCACAGCTGCCACAAAGTCCTAGATTAATAATGGGTAGGAGTCTATAAGACCCCCATTAATAATTGTGGAAGTAAAAAGGAACAGAACACAGATAAAAAAACAAACAAACACCCTCTAACTCCAATTTATTAATCCCCACAACAGCCCTGCAGGTCCGACGTAATCCACACTTTGGTGTCCCACAGCTATCCCTTACTCAGCCACATTCTGAGGTCGCACTGCACGATCAAATTAGCAAACATGACCTATCACTGCGGCATCCGTGACAAACTGATGGAGCCATAGCAGTGAGAACGGTGAAAAACGAGATGCATTTTGATGGGGTTTTGATGCATTTTTCTGCCATGAGATGCAGATTTGGTGCAGAAAAGTCAAATACTCAAGGTGCGGCCATAGCCTGATATGGTAATTCGGAATTAAGTTCAATGAGTTCACATGAGGGGAGTTTACCTGAGGTCACATCTGGGGTACTATAGGAACACACATCTGTGACCTCGAGTGAACTCACTGATAGAAAAACTCTCACAGCTATGGCTCTGACAGTGTGTCCCACAGGCTGCAGTTATCGTTCACGTTTTCTAATGTGACCAAGCACTGCGACCTCAGGATGTAGCAGAGCTGGGACCGTCGTGGTGTGGATTATAATCGAACCTGCAGGGGTGTTTCGGGGGTTAATAAATTGGAGAAAGAGGATGGGAATTTTTGTTTTGTTTTTTATTTTAAATATTTTTTTCCATTGTGTTGTGTTTATTTCTTTTTACTTACACAATACATACCACCGCACAAAGGCATTCGAATGAGCCAGGTGAGCGGCAGGTTTGGTGCATTTTATGGATGGCGCCAATTCTGGGGAGACTGCTGTGAAGACACAAGGCTGTCTTTATAAAGACTGCGTGGACCAAAGCTCATCCCACTGAAGGCTTACACTCCTTCCCTGTGGTGCAAAACACTACTCAGACAACACAGGGCGACTGAACCACACATTTGTAAGACTTTATTGGTTCACCAACAGGCAGAAACATACAGTACATTCCCAGCAAAACACAATATAGTGTAAGCAACAGAGTCTTGCCCTTCCGCTGGCCTGCAAGTAGAGTCTTTGTGACTTCAGGGCTTCCAGGGCTAACTATCCCAGTCCAGAAGCACTCCACTTTTGGCAGGCACCCACTGAGAAGAGATAGCGGCAATCTTAGGAAGCAGTTCTGTGTTTCCTCAGTCGGAGCTGAAACTATTCATCTGAGATGATGTAGAATCCTTCCCTTGGTGCAGTTCTGTGATTTCCCAGCTGGAACTGAAGTTCCTCGGCTGGGGGCATGTAGAATAATACACTGGTGACAGAAGCAAGGCCCTTTTATAGCTCTCAGTTCTCAATTTAGAGTATTGCGTCTTACAGGATTGGTTGGAGATAGCTGCTCTCTCATTGGTCACAAGATCAATCCGACAGCATAATTATCCTCTGAACTAGGTAGTCAGAAGGGCCGAGGCAATACATATTTATAGACAATAAGGCGCCGATCAGTCTGGGAAGAGACAACGGTTAACTTCTCTTGAGTTAAACAATTTGACCTATACGTCTGGCCTAATTAAGAACAGTTCCCTCCCCATACAAATGGCAAGGCGTTGTCGTCACAGCTGTGCGCTGCTGCTATTTTTAGGCTGGAGAGGGCCCAATATCTGTAACACAATAGAAGCAATTTAAGGGGATTCATCTGAAATAATCCAATACAGTAGAGCCTCGCTTAACGAGTAACCCACCTAGCGAGTATTTCGCTTAATGAGCAAAGCTTGCTGTATATTTGTAACTCAGTTTATGAGCAAGCTTTGCCGTACGTGCAAAATACTCACCGCACACACTTCCGGTTCCGTACATCCACCGCACTCTAACCCGCTCTTGCAGTCCGCACAATCACACACACAATCACACAAATACACACAAACACGCACGCACACACATATTATGCTCACCTTACCTTCCGTTCCATTCCATAGCCGGCCTCCGGGGTCTTGTAGTTCGCTGCTACAGAATGTGTATCAGGTAACCATCGCGACGAGGGAGGAACATCCGCTGTCAGCCGCTACTCAAAGGCAGCGCGCTGGATAATCAGAGGCAAGCGGCTTCTGCCTTTGATGTCAGCGCTCTGGCAGCGGAAGTTCCTCCCTCGTCATGATGGTTACCCGATAAACATCCTGTACCGGCGAACTGCAAGATATAGGAGATTGGCGATGGAACGGAAGGTAAGGTGAGCATAATATGTGTGTGTTTGTACGTGTGTGGAATGATAGAATAGGGGACCAGGATGGGACATTTAACAAGTTGTGGAAGGAATTGTCTGCATTGCAATGATTTCCTATGGGAAATCTTGCTTTGCTGAACGAGTAACTTGGTTTACAAGCACACTCCCAGAACGGATTGTTCTCGTTAACCAAGGTTCCACTGTAATTATATGCAAACCAATGAATTTCGAAAAATTAGTATCAAACTTGATTTGTGTAGAATCTATCCTCTCATTTCTACTCACAACGTTAAATTCCAGCAAGTTCACCTTACACGTCCCCTGCGTGTATTAGATCTAAAGGTCTAAGGCTGCTTTCACACCTCCGGTTTCTGCAATGCGGCACACTTCGGCACTTTGCAGGAAAATCGCAACCGTTTTTTTTTGCTGCCGGTTGCGATTTTCCTGCATAGACTTTAATTAGTGCCGCATTGTGCCGCATGGCCTTGCGTTCCATCCGTTTTTGTGCCGCATGCGGCAGATTTAGCCGATGCGGCGGCCGGATGGAACGTTGCCTGGCACGTTTTTTCGTGCGGCAAAAAAAAACCGCATCGCGCCGCATTCGGCCGATGCGGCACATTTTTCAATGCATGCCTATGGCGGCCGGATGCGGCGCGATGCGGCAATAACCGCATCCGGCCGCCGCATGCGGTTTTTGCCACTGCGCATGCTCTGTAGCATGCCGCAAGCGGCAAAAACCGGACTGGCCGCAAAGGAAAAACTTATGCAAAGGATGCGGTGTTTTCACCGCATCCGTTGCATAGCTTGCACAGCCGGATTGAGCCGCAGAGCTCAAACCGGATGTGTGAAAGCAGCCTAAGGTGAAAGGTGGGAATAACATTGTCATCTGTCCCACTTTCTTATCACATGGCCCCTTTCACATCCCTGAGCCATTGTAACCACTTTTAGATAATCCGACCGCCAGGAGCTCGGCAGCCGTAAAATATACATAGATATGAAAAGAAAATTTAATAAAAAGTTTCTTGCACAGTAAATATAAATCACATTACAACTAGTTAAAACATTTACAGGTCAGGCAGCTGGCAAGTAAAAGCTTAGAGAATTAATCTGCAGAATATATTGTAGATTAACTTGTACATGTACAATGGATTTCTATTGCCCAAACCACCAGCCCATTATTTGCTTTGCTGCTTACAAAAGACAGTATTACTCTCTAATTTAGGAAGCAAGAGGAAAATTCAGTAGATTTTACATTTTATACCTGGAATGTGCAATAAAAAGGAGAAAAACAACAATAAAAACACATGTGAAAGATTTATCATTATGGATCCCATCCCCAAATGGTGCATATATACAAGGGGCTGCTGATAAGTCTTTGGCTTTGTGATCTTTTTTGTTACTATAACAAATGTTTCATCACATAAAAGTCTTGTGTCTAATATATGTTTTCAAAATTCATGTGTTTGTTGCTTATGGCAACAGTGTTCTACACACGCGGGAAAACAAAATGGTGGCGTCTAATGCGATATTCACAGCAACTGAGAGCAGAGGAGGGATAAAATTATTTTTTCTGCAAGGAAAGTCCGCGAAGGATATTCATGGTGATACAGTTAGGTCCAGAAATATTTGGACAGTGACACAATTTTCGCGAGTTGGGCTCTGCATGCCACCACATTGGATTTGAAATGAAATCTCTACAACAGAATTCAAGTGCAGATTGTAACGTTTAATTTGAAGGTTTGAACAAAAATATCTGATAGAAATTGTAGGAATTGTACACATTTCTTTACAAACACTCCACATTTTAGGAGGTCAAAAGTAATTGGACAAATAAACCAAACCCAAACAAAATATTTTTATTTTCAATATTTTGTTGCGAATCCTTTGGAGGCAATCACTGCCTTAAGTCTGGAACCCATGGACATCACCAAACGCTGGGTTTCCTCCTTCTTAATGCTTTGCCAGGCCTTTACAGCTGCAGCCTTCAGGTCTTGCTTGTTTGTGGGTCTTTCCGTCTTAAGTCTGGATTTGAGCTCACTTGCTCAAATCCAGACTTAAGACGGAAATGCATGAGACGAGCAATGCATGCTCAATTGGGTTAAGATCTGGTGATTGACTTGGCCATTGCAGAATGTTCCACTTTTTTGCACTCATGAACTCCTGGGTAGCTTTGGCTGTATGCTTGGGGTCATTGTCCATCTGTACTATGAAGCGCCGTCCGATCAACTTTGCGGCATTTGGCTGAATCTGGGCTGAAAGTATATCCCGGTACACTTCAGAATTCATCCGGCTACTCTTGTCTGCTGTTATGTCATCAATAAACACAAGTGACCCAGTGCCATTGAAAGCCATGCATGCCCATGCCATCACGTTGCCTCCACCATGTTTTACAGAGGATGTGGTGTGCCTTGGATCATGTGCCGTTCCCTTTCTTCTCCAAACTTTTTTCTTCCCATCATTCTGGTACAGGTTGATCTTTGTCTCATCTGTCCATAGAATACTTTTCCAGAACTGAGCTGGCTTCATGAGGTGTTTTTCAGCAAATTTAACTTTGGCCTGTCTATTTTTGGAATTGATGAATGGTTTGCATCTAGATGTGAACCCTTTGTATTTACTTTCATGGAGTCTTCTCTTTACTGATGACTTAGAGACAGATGCACCTACTTCACTGAGAGTGTTCTGGACTTCAGTTGATGTTGTGAACGGGTTCTTCTTCACCAAAGAAAGTATGCGGCGATCATCCACCACTGTTGTCATCCGTGGACGCCCAGGCCTTTTTGAGTTCCCAAGCTCACCAGTCAATTCCTTTTTTCTCAGAATGTACCCGACTGTTGATTTTGCTACTCCAAGCATGTCTGCTATCTCTCTGATGGATTTTTTCTTTTTTTTCAGCCTCAGGATGTTCTGCTTCACCTCAATTGAGAGTTCCTTAGACCGCATGTTGTCTGGTCACAGCAACAGCTTCCAAATGCAAAACCACACACCTGTAATCAACCCCAGACCTTTTAACTACTTCATTGATTACAGGTTAACGAGGGAGACGCCTTCAGAGTTAATTGCAGCCCTTAGAGTCCCTTGTCCAATTACTTTTGGTCCCTTGAAAAAGAGGAGGCTATGCATTACAGAGCTATGATTCCTAAACCCTTTCTCCGATTTGGATGTGAAAACTCTCATATTGCAGCTGGGAGTGTGCACTTTTAGCCCATATTATATATATAATTGTATTTCTGAACATGTTTTTGTAAACAGCTAAAATAACAAAACTTGTGTCACTGTCCAAATATTTCTGGACCTAACTGTATATCACAGACATTGGGGGATCAATGCCCTTCATATTCCACAGTTAAGAACTGGGTTGCCAAATTTATAAACGGGCCACTTCAGCACCAATGATGAGGAACGTATTGGACGACCAAGTGTGGTTGTTGTTCCGGAGATCGTCGTGCACAACCTCATACTGAAGAATCCACGAATTTCAGCTAAAGCAATAGCAGACATCATGGGGATTACTTGTGTCATTATCCATGAACATTTGGACATGAGGAAGCGATCTGCAAAGTGGGTCCCCAAATGTTTGACACCAGATCAGAGAAGCTGCGAGTGAAAACTTCCCGGTCCATTTGTCGGCGTTTCCGGACTGATAAGAACTTCCTGGAGCGACTGGTCACTATAGATGAGACCTGGATTTATTTGTATGACCCTGAAAACAAAGAGCAGTCAAAAGAGCGGAGGCACAGTGGTTCTCCTCATCCAAAGAAGTTCAGGGTGCATAAATCAGCCACTAAGTGATGGTGTCTGTGTTCTGGGATAAGGAGGGTGTGCTGCTAGTGGACTACCTTCAAAAGGGTTCCACCATCAATGCAAGGTATTACATTGAACTTTTGGACCAATTGA
Organism: Anomaloglossus baeobatrachus; assembly: GCF_048569485.1. NCBI lineage: Eukaryota > Metazoa > Chordata > Amphibia > Anura > Aromobatidae > Anomaloglossus > Anomaloglossus baeobatrachus. Next base: position 54,524,012 of record NC_134364.1, on the reverse strand, counting down.
AGGCAGCTCTGAAGGCCAAAAGGTGCGGCAAGCTGTCCAAAGGAATCTTGTTCCTGCAATACAACGCCTCCGCTCACTTCACAGGCGACCACTGCAAAACTGGCAGAGCTGGGCTTCCAGCTGGTTGATCACCCACCTTATTCACCAGATCTAGCTCCCTCCGACTATCATCTGTTTCCAAAACTGAAGAAACACCTCAAGGGTACCAAATTTCACATCATTTCTGATGCCACGACTGCTACTGATGCCTGGTTTGAGGCACAACCTTAATCTTCTTTTTGCTAGGCCTACAGAACTTGGAATACCGATGTAAGAAGTGTGTTGACATCAGTGGAGAGTATGTGGAATAAATGTAATATTTCATCATCCAATCTCGTTTCTTTCTGGGTAAAACCAAAAGACTTATCAGCAGCCCCTTGTGTATCTGTATATTCTATATATATATATATATATATATATATATATATATATATATACACACACACACACACACACACACACAGTATAAACACACTGTGTGTGTGTGTGTGTGTGTGTGTACTTGTTTTGCTATACTTGTGGGGACATGGACCTGAATACACACCAACAGTGTGGGGACCTCTGTCTTCGTGGGGACAAAAAATCAGGTCCCCACGAAGCTGCCAATGCTAATCAATGGAGAAGACCTTGTTTATACACCTAGCATCAAAATCTCAAGTGTCCTCTTTATACACATATATAAGAGAAAGTGTGTATGAGTGTGTATGAGTGCGTGTGCTCAATGTGTGTACACTCCCTCTCTGGTGCCTTTGTGGTACTGCAAGCTGATACACACTTCAGAAAAGCCTCAAGATTCCACCTCTGGCAAACCGAGGTACTGCAGGCTCTCACACAAATTTGTTTAAAGTGTGTTGTGGGGACACAGATACAGTCTTGGTCATATGACTTAGTGGAAGTGGTGTACAGGGTCCTAGCAGTAAAGAGTATTCCATATTTCTGCCAGATACCCACAGAGATATTGAAATCTGAAAAAAGAGACTTCTGCTCATTGAAGGTAAGAACTGCTCACATAGGGTTCAACTCCACAGCAAACAACTCTCTATTTTATGCTGTATGTTGCTCTTTATATGTTTGGGGTGACTGCACATAGGGTTGCATAATGTGGATTATGAATATAAGTGTACACAAGGCTCGTAATGTGGATGATGAGGGATAGATATCACACATACCCAGCTTTCCAGTAACTGTACTGAGCAAGAGACATGGGGAATGAACATAATATATGTACAGTATACAGTGTAATGGATATATCCCACATACCCAGCTTTCCAGTAACTGTACTGAGCAAGAGACATGGGGAATGAACATGATATATGTACAGTATACAGTGTAATGGATATATCCCACATACCCAGCTTTCCAGTAACTGTACTGAGCAAGAGACATGGGGAATGAACATGATATATGTACAGTATACAGTGTAATGGATATATCCCACATACCCAGCTTTCCAGGAACTGTACTGAGCAAGAGACATGGGGAATGAACATAATATATGTACAGTATACAGTGTAATGGATATACAGTATCCCACATACCCAGCTTTCCAGGAACTGTACTGAGCAAGAGACATGGGGAATGAACCTAATATATGTACAGTATACAGTGTAATGGATATATCCCACATACCCAGCTTTCCAGTAACTGTACTGAGCAAGAGACATGGGGAATGAACATGATGTATGTACAGTATAATGGATATATCCCACATACCCAGCTTTCCAGTAACTGTACTGAGCAAGAGACATGGGGAATGAACATAATATATGTACAGTACAGGGTAATGGATATATCCCACATACCCAGCTTTCCAGTAACTGTACTGAGCAAGAGACATGGGGAATGAACATGATATATGTACAGTATACAGTGTAATGGATATATTCCACATACCCAGCTTTCCAGTAACTGTACTGAGCAAGAGACATGGGGAATGAACATGATATATGTACAGTATACAGTGTAATAGATATATCCTAAATACCCAGCTTTCCAGTAACTGTACTGAGCAAGAGACATGGGGAATGAACATGATATATGTACAGTATACAGTGTAATAGATATATCCTAAATACCCAGCTTTCCAGTAACTGTACTGAGCAAGAGACATGGGGAATGAACATAATACATGTACAGTACAGTGTAATGGATATATCCCACATACCCAGCTTTCCAGTAACTGTACTGAGCAAGAGACATGGGGAATGAACATGATATATGTACAGTATACAGTGTAATGGATATATCCCACATACCCAGCTTTCCAGTAACTGTACTGAGCAAGAGACATGGGGAATGAACATGATATATGTACAGTATACAGTGTAATGGATATATCCCACATACCCAGCTTTCCAGTAACTTTCCTGAGCAAGGGACATGGGGAATGAACATGATATATGTACAGTATACAGTGTAATGGATATATCCCACATACCCAGCTTTCCAGTAACTGTACTGAGCAAGAGACATGGGGAATGAACATAATATATGTACAGTATACAGTGTAATGGATATACAGTATCCCACGTACCCAGCTTTCCAGGAACTGTACTGAGCAAGAGACATGGGGAATGAACATGATATATGTACAGTATACAGTGTAATGGATATATCCCACATACCCAGCTTTCCAGTAACTGTACTGAGCAAGAGACATGGGGAATGAACATGATATATGTACAGTATATAGTGTAATGGATATACAGTATCCCACATACCCAGCTTTCCAGGAACTGTACTGAGCAAGAGACATGGGGAATGAACATGATATATGTACAGTATACAGTGTAATGGATATATCCCACATACCCAGCTTTCCAGTAACTGTACTGAGCAAGAGACATGGGGAATGAACATGATATATGTACAGTATACAGTGTAATGGATATATCCCACACACCCAGCTTTCCAGTAACTGTACTGAGCAAGAGACATGGGGAATGAACATAATATATGTACAGTACAGGGTAATGGATATATCCCACATACCCAGCTTTCCAGTAACTGTACTGAGCAAGAGACATGGGGAATGAACATGATATATGTACAGTATACAGTGTAATGGATATATTCCACATACCCAGCTTTCCAGTAACTGTACTGAGCAAGAGACATGGGGAATGAACATGATATATGTACAGTATACAGTGTAATAGATATATCCTAAATACCCAGCTTTCCAGTAACTGTACTGAGCAAGAGACATGGGGAATGAACATAATACATGTACAGTACAGTGTAATGGATATATCCCACATACCCAGCTTTCCAGTAACTGTACTGAGCAAGAGACATGGGGAATGAACATGATATATGTACAGTATACAGTGTAATGGATATATCCCACATACCCAGCTTTCCAGTAACTGTACTGAGCAAGAGACATGGGGAATGAACATGATATATGTACAGTATACAGTGTAATGGATATATCCCACATACCCAGCTTTCCAGTAACTTTCCTGAGCAAGGGACATGGGGAATGAACATGATATATGTACAGTATACAGTGTAATGGATATATCCCACATACCCAGCTTTCCAGTAACTGTACTGAGCAAGAGACATGGGGAATGAACATAATATATGTACAGTATACAGTGTAATGGATATACAGTATCCCACGTACCCAGCTTTCCAGGAACTGTACTGAGCAAGAGACATGGGGAATGAACATGATATATGTACAGTATACAGTGTAATGGATATATCCCACATACCCAGCTTTCCAGTAACTGTACTGAGCAAGAGACATGGGGAATGAACATGATATATGTACAGTATATAGTGTAATGGATATACAGTATCCCACATACCCAGCTTTCCAGGAACTGTACTGAGCAAGAGACATGGGGAATGAACATGATATATGTACAGTATACAGTGTAATGGATATATCCCACATACCCAGCTTTCCAGTAACTGTACTGAGCAAGAGACATGGGGAATGAACATAATATATGTACAGTACAGGGTAATGGATATATCCCACATACCCAGCTTTCCAGTAACTGTACTGAGCAAGAGACATGGGGAATGAACATGATATATGTACAGTATACAGTGTAATGGATATATTCCACATACCCAGCTTTCCAGTAACTGTACTGAGCAAGAGACATGGGGAATGAACATGATATATGTACAGTATACAGTGTAATCGATATATCCTAAATACCCAGCTTTCCAGTAACTGTACTGAGCAAGAGACATGGGGAATGAACATAATATATGTACAGTATACAGTGTAATGGATATATCCCACATACCCAGCTTTCCAGTAACTGTACTGAGCAAGAGACATGGGGAATGAACATGATATATGTACAGTATACAGTGTAATAGATATATCCTAAATACCCAGCTTTCCAGTAACTGTACTGAGCAAGAGACATGGGGAATGAACATAATACATGTACAGTACAGTGTAATGGATATATCCCACATACCCAGCTTTCCAGTAACTGTACTGAGCAAGAGACATGGGGAATGAACATAATATATGTACAGTATACAGTGTAATGGATATACAGTATCCCACATACTCAGCTTTCCAGTAACTGTACTGAGCAAGAGACATGGGGAATGAACATGATATATGTACAGTACAGGGTAATGGATATATCCCACATACCCAGCTTTCCAGGAACTGTACTGAGCAAGAGAGATGGGGAATGAACATAATATATGTACAGAATACAGTGTAATGGATATACAGTATCCCACGTACCCAGCTTTCCAGTAACTGTACTGAGCAAGAGACATGGGGAATGAACATGATATATGTACAGTATACAGTGTAATGGATATATCCCACATACCCAGCTTTCCAGTAACTTTCCTGAGCAAGGGACATGGGGAATGAACATGATATATGTACAGTATACAGTGTAATGGATATATCCCACATACCCAGCTTTCCAGTAACTGTACTGAGCAAGAGACATGGGGAATGAACATGATATATGTACAGTATACAGTGTAATGGATATATCCCACATACCCAGCTTTCCAGTAACTGTACTGAGCAAGAGACATGGGGAATGAATATGATATATGTACAGTACAGTGTAATGGATATATCCCACATACCCAGCTTTCCAGTAACTGTACTGAGCAAGAGACATGGGGAATGAACATAATATATGTACAGTATACAGTGTAATGGATATACAGTATCCCACGTACCCAGCTTTCCAGGAACTGTACTGAGCAAGAGACATGGGGAATGAACATGATATATGTACAGTATACAGTGTAATGGATATATCCCACATACCCAGCTTTCCAGGAACTGTACTGAGCAAGAGAGATGGGGAATGAACATAATATATGTACAGTATACAGTGTAATGGATATACAGTATCCCACGTACCCAGCTTTCCAGGAACTGTACTGAGCAAGAGACATGGGGAATGAACATGATATATGTACAGTATACAGTGTAATGGATATATCCCACATACCCAGCTTTCCAGGAACTGTACTGAGCAAGAGACATGGGGAATGAACATGATATATGTACAGTATACAGTGTAATGGATATACAGTATCCCAGATACCCAGCTTTCCAGGAACTGTACTGAGCAAGAGACATGGGGAATGAACATGATATATGTACAGTATACAGTGTAATGGATATATCCCACATACCCAGCTTTCCAGTAACTTTCCTAAGCGATTAAATAGTTGGTGAATAAACATGATATATGTGTAATATATAAAGGAAAAGGGGACCTCTTAGCGGACCTTAAGGCTATGTTCGCACGTTGCGTTTTTTCCCGCGTTTCTGCAGCGTTTTTAGCTGCAGCGTTTTTGTGCCAAAACGTATGCGTTTTTGTTTTCCAGCAAAGTCTATGGGAGAAGCAGAAATCCTGTCTGCACTTTGCTTTTTTTTCTGCAGCGTTTAATTTGCATATTTGTGGTCAAAAACCATGCTGAAAAAGAAGCAGCATGTCAGTTGTTTTTGCCATTTCTGCAGCGTTTCCTTAACATTGGAGTCAATGAGAAATGTCAAAACGCAACCAAAAGCAACTTTCCTGCGTTTTTCATGCTTTTTACCTGCTTTTCCACTGCGTTTTTGGCTTCAAAAACGCATGCTTTTCTTGCATAAAATTAAAGGTTTATAATGTTCCTTTACACACACACAATAACCGAAAATTTAAATGCTAAAAAATAATAAACGTTACCTATTTTTCTGTTAAAATGTGCTTAACCACTATTATTTCATTAAAATTGATATTTTCCATATAGTTTTATTAAAAGTTAATTTTATCCTTTTTATTCTCTTTTTTCTTTCTTTTTGACTAATTCAACTTTATTTCTCAGTGTCTTGATCTCAAAAACGCATCTGCAGAAACGCAGGTGAAAACGCATGTAAAAAGCGCTAAAAACGCACTAAAAACGCGGTAAAAACGCATGCGTTTTTAGCGCTAAAAAATGGTCAAAAGCCATTTGGTCAAAAACCAAGGGAAGGAAAACGTGCAGAATAAACTGCAGGTACTCCGACGCAACGTGCGGACATAGCCTAAATCTGAGTTAAGTCTAAGGGTACGTCCACACGCTGCGGGTGTATGGCGTCTGGAATCCGTATGGACTTTGGCCGCTAAATGCGGCGGTATTCCAGAGTATATATACCAATTGGTCGGCGTATATATGGCAGTAATAGGGTGGAATAGCGGCGGTAGTTCCTTACCACTGCTAATTCCCGCAAGAAGCCGCGGCTGATATTTAGCAACGGTTTCTGCCATTCTAGCATGTCAAATTATCGGACGGATCCTGTCCGTCAAATTGACATGATGCGGTTGAGAATAACGGCAGTCCAGATCAATTTCCGGATGAAAATAATCCGACCAATGACATCAGTACTGGTTTTGCTGGCGGCTACGGATCAGCCGCCACAAATTCGGCATGTGTGGACGAGCCATAATTCTCATCTGTTAGGTAATTCTGTCACAGACTTCATGCTTGTTATTGCAATTGGCAAAATGAATTCCACCTTTTCTGCAGGTTTTGAGGTGCTTTTTTGGCGCTCTTATGTGCAGCAAAAGTGCCAAAAAATACACTGCTAAGATGTTGCAAGAGCGGTCTGACTGCGGTTCAATTCTAACCTATAAGCAATTTCCGTTTGTATTCCGCAAGAAATCCGAGCGGCAAATTGACAAGATGCGGTTGAAAATTGCCGCACTGCGGCCTGCTTTCCACGGTGGCAATTTTCCGCCCTGTGTGAACTGCTTTTTGCAGTTCACACAGGGTATAATGGAGGGCGTGGCCGCAGTGGCATTTCCGTGTAAAACCTTGTGAAAAATCCACCACGTCTGAACGTACCCTTAAGGCTATGTGTCCACGGTAGAATGTACCTGCGGATTTTTCTGCATGAAAATCCGCGACTTTCGCGGCAAATCCGCACCATATTTTTGCTGCGGATTTGCCGCGGATTTTTTTTTTTTTCCCCCATTCTATACCCAAAATCCGCACCAAAATCCGCAACAATAATTGACATGCTGCAGATTTTTCCGGATCAAAATCCGCGGCAAATCCGCAGCATGGACACAGCATTTCCAAAATGCCATTGAAATGGCTTGGAAGTGCCGCTGCTGCAGATTTTCGGAAAATCCGCGGTAAATCCGCGGCAAAATCCGCGGTAAATCCGCAGCGTGGGCACATAGCCTTAATGACTTATCCAATTTACTATTTGCACTTCATTCACACTGCTGCTGTTTTTGTGGCCGCATTTGCGGTCTGTTCTTGCAAAAGTGGGACGCAATTGCGGCCGCTCGAAAGCGGAGTATGTGGAATATATATCCCTTACACTATATAGATATCATGTTCATTCCCCATCTAGCTTGCTCAGGAGAGCATCTCCCTCCCCCGGCACCAAGAGCAGCTCACACTGAATTGTTACATTGACTAGTAACACTGCACACAGAAATGCACCTTAATATTCCACTGTTAACCCTTTCCTCCCAGCAGTAACACACAACTCCTCACCTTGATATCATGGTGATTTATGGTCAGAATGACTTCAATGCGATCAGTGATTTCTATTCTAGCTCTGCTCACATAGATTTTATATCCACACTCAACTATAGGCCGTTCTTCATATTTTGGGGGCTGTTAGTCAGATATACTAGCTTGTGCCTGTATAGCATTGGTGTAGATGGGAGTGCAGGGCATGGGTTACATGGCACTGTGGTGGGATACTGATGGGAGGTATTGGTGCTGTGTTTGATGCTTCTACTGGGTATTTTCCTACTAATACTGGAACAGCTCACTGCTTAGAACGATCCTTCCCAGCTCTATAATATATTGTATATACCCCACAATGCAGGCTCACACACACATTTGTCTAAAGTGTGTTGTGGGGACACAGACACAGTCTTGGTCATGTGACTTAGCAGTAGTGGTGTGCAGGGTCTTAGCAGTAAAGAGTATTCCATATTTCTGCCAGATACCCACAGAGATATTGAAATCTGAAAAAAGACTTCTGCTCATTGAAGGTAAGAACTGCTCACATAGGGTTCAACTCCACAGCAAACGCGTGCTCTAGCCCTGGCATCTCAGCAGGCATATCCCCTACTCCACAGCAAACGCGTGCTCTAGCCCTGGCATCTCAGCAGGCATATCCCCTACTCCACAGCAAACGCGTGCTCTAGCCCTGGCATCTCAGCAGGCATATCCCCTACTCCACAGCAAACGCGTGCTCTAGCCCTGGCATCTCAGCAGGCATATCCCCTACTCCACAGCAAACGCATGCTCTAGCCCTGGCATCTCAGCAGGCATATCCCCTACTCCACAGCAAACGCATGCTCTAGCCCTGGCATCTCAGCAGGCATATCCCCTACTCCACAGCAAACGCGTGCTCTAGCCCTGGCATCTCAGCAGGCATATCCCCTACTCCACAGCAAACGCGTGCTCTAGCCCTGGCATCTCAGCAGGCATATCCCCTACTCCACAGCAAACGAGTGCTCTAGCCCTGGCATCTCAGCAGGCATATCCCCTACTCCACAGCAAACGCGTGCTCTAGCCCTGGCATCTCAGCAGGGATATTCCCTACTCCACAGCAAACGCGTGCTCTAGCCCTGGCATCTCAGCAGGGATATCCCCTACTCCACAGCAAACGAGTGCTCTAGCCCTGGCATCTCAGCAGGGATATTCCCTACTCCACAGCAAACGAGTGCTCTAGCCCTGGCATCTCAGCAGGGATATCCCCTACTCCACAGCAAACGAGTGCTCTAGCCCTGGCATCTCAGCAGGGATATCCCCTACTCCACAGCAAACGAGTGCTCTAGCCCTGGCATCTCAGCAGGGATATTCCCTACTGCACACGTGTGTCTGGGACATAACTCAGGGCCCCCAGACAGAAGGCAGAGGGGGGCCTGAGCAGCTGAGCCTATATGTTGTGAGCATTAGAACAGGCCGGCGATTACAGGGTAACATGACAAATGTCCGGCTTGCATTATGACTAGAACATGACAATATCCTTTTAAGTACTAACCTATGATGTGTTCCTCAGCAGTTCATGTTATATGTTCTACATTTCATTTTCTGCATACTTTACAAGTAGTAGAATTTGCTTTGATATAGGCAACTGGATTTTCACAATGAAAAGGCGAAGGATAACGCCCGAAAAAGACGCCATACCTTATGTCAGTGCCATCACTGACAAACCTGGACTGACCATGAAATACATCAATCCCCTTAAAGGTGAGTTAAAACAAGTTTTAACTAAATTGCCTTAATATTGTCATGCATGAGAATGACTGTCTTAGGTAATGATAAATATTTTCTACAGGAAGAGGAGTGTTTGCTGAAACTGAAATTGAAAAAGGGAGTTTTGTTGCAGAATATCGAGGCGAGCTCATCAATTTCAATGAGAGCCAGAAAATTTTAAGAACTTCGTGTACGAATTTCAGTGGAATGAAAAAATATGGTGGTAAGTAATCAGTTTTTTTAATGCATTTTAGAGGGTATCCATCTTTCCCCAGTTGATAGCCAGTCCAGATTATGTCCTGTCTCTGCTGATCATGTGAATCCACTGCAGTCACTTACTGAGACAGCACCATTTTTGAAACATCAGGTAACATAAAGGAGCACCCTTAGGGCTAAGACACACATCGAAAAAAATTTCGGATCCGAATTTCTGGTCTGAATTTGCGCAATTTCGGATCCGAAATTTTTTTTGGACATCCAAAATTCTGATGTAAATTAAATGGGAAAATGAAAAAAAATAAATAAAAATTTCGGCCTGAAATTCGGTTCCGTTTACAAGTACAACCGAATTTCGGACCGAAATTTTTTTTCACATTTATTATAATGGGGCTGAAATTCAGTCTGAAAATGAAAATTCGGACATGCATCCGAATTTTTTTTTTGGATCGGCCGAAAAAAATTCGGACGTGTGTTTTCCCCCTTTGAAATCAATGCATTTCAATGGGGTCCGAATTTCGGATCCAAAATCTGAAATATTTTCAGATGTATTTTAGCCCTTAAGAGGGCAATATGAATAGGGGTTAGTTTGCTATTTAATAGCTATAGCAGGTACATTAAGGCTGTGTGCACACGTTGCGTTTTTTACCGCGGAAACGCTGCGTTTAGAACCGCAGCGTTTCAGTGGCAAATTGCATGCGTTCAGCTTTCCCAGCAAAGTGTATGAGAAAGCCGAAAAATCAGTGCACACGCTGCGTTTCTAAACGCAGCGTTTTGGATGCCAAAAATCGGTGTGGAAAGAAAAGCAGCATGTCACTTCTTTTGTGCGTTGTGGCTGCGTTCTCTCCCCCATTGAATCAATGATGTGGGGTCAGAACGCAGCTACACCGCAGTGAGCTGCTTTTTTGTTGCGGTCCACGGGCTTTGTCGGCACACAGAACGCAGGCATTTACCTGGAAGTGAGGTCAAGAGGTTTCCTGTTGACCTCACTTCCTGGCAAAGTCCTGGAAAGCCCCCGGTGTCGCCAAAGTGCCCGCCCCGACCCCCTCCCCCCCCCCTCCCGAAAATCCAACATGGCCGCGCGCACAGTAGCGCACCGGCCGCCCTGCTCCTATGATTTCTGTCGCATGTGCCTTGAGACATGCGACAGAAAAATGCCCCCCAGGCCCTGCCAGGTCACCCCCTATTCCCCCCGGTATTCCCCCTTACCTGTCCGGTCGCAGCGCTGATCCCCCGCTGTCCCCTCCTCCTTCACAGCAGACGCCGGTCAGTGCGGTCACATGAGCAGAGCAGCTGACAGCCAGCACTGTGTTCAGAGAGCTGTGCTGGCTGCTCGCACTCTGCAGCTGTGACCCGGGGAGAGTGGGTGCAGATTTTTGGCACCCACTCTCCTCAAATGGAGGGTCTGCCCTCCTAGAAAATGGGGGATACGTTCCCTGAACGTGCCCCCATATTCTAGAAGGTCCAGAGCCGACGTGGGACATCCAAATGGATTTCTGCGGACCCATTTTTTTTCAAATTTTTTGATTAAATTGGAGAACAAGGGAATGATTTGGGGAGTGTTTTTTCTAATAAAAATTTTTTGTCATTTTTTTGCTTTTGTTAACTGTCAATTAGTTATGTCTAGTATCTGATAGACACCGTGACATCACTAATTGCTGGGCTTGATGCCAGGTGACATTACACATCTGGTATCAACCCCTTATTACCCCGTTTGCCAACGCACCAGGGCGCGGGATGAGTTGGGGCGAAGCGCCAGGATTGGCGCATCTAATGGATGCGCCACTTCTGGGGCGGCTGTGGCCTGCTATTTTTAGGCTGGGAAGAGTCCAATAACCATGGCTCTTCCCACTCTGAGAATACCAGACCCCAGTTGTCAGCTTCACCTTGGCTGGTGATCTAATTTTGGGGACCCCACGTTATTTTTTTTTTAATTCTTTATTTATAAATAAAAAAAAAAAAAGCCTGGGGAGCCCTCCAAATTGATCACCAGACAAGATGAAGCTGCCAGCTCTGGTTTGCAGGCTACAGCTGTCTGCTTTACCCTGACTGGCTATCAAAAATAGGGGGTACCCCACGCCATTTTTTTCATTGTTTGTTTTTTTTTTGGATAAATACTAAGCTAGGCACCCTTTAGTGCCACATGAAAGGTACTAAAGGTGCCAGCTTAGAATATGCAGGCGGGGGAGGGACGTTATATATATTTGACATCCATTCATCCATTGACGCTTTTTAGGCTGTGTGCCCACAATCAGGTTTTGCAGTGGTTTGGGCGCTGAGTGTTTTCCCTGCGTCCATAACGCTGCATTGTGCAGCAGAAGCACACTGGAAGGATTTTTGGAGATCCCATGCCCACTGTGCTTCTTTTCTCCGCAGCATAATCTGACCGGTGGCGTGGCTTCCCGAGCCTCAGCATGTCAATTTATGCTGCGGAGACGAGAGTGTTCTCTGCAGGTAGAATAGAGCTAAAGTCCACAGCAGCCTGAACCCAAATCGTTGGCATGGGCAGCTGCGTTCTCCCGTGGACAACACTCACATCTCTGCAGGAAGGCTGACACTGTGTACTAGACGCTGTGTCGCTGGATCATGGCCACATAGCCTTAGGCCTCTTTCACACGTCAGTGATTCTGGTACGTTTGTGCTTTTTTTTAAACGTACCAGAATCACTGACATACGCAGACCCATTATAATGAATGGGTCTGCTCACACGTCAGTGATTTTTCACTGCACGTGTCTCCGTGTAGCGTACCCGCGTGTGCGTGATTGCCGCACGGAGACATGTCCATTTTTTTCTGGCATCACTGATGTTCCATGGACCACGCAGTGGTGTGGTCCGTGAAACACGTGCCAGAAAAAAACGTGCTTTTAAAATAAAAATCATTTTTACTCACCCGGCGTCCAGCGATGTCCTCTGCAGCCCATTCTCCCTGCTGCTTCTGAGCCGGCTCATTACTGTCGCGCATATTCATGATGCGCGACACAGCCGACCCGGAAGCAGCTGCTGCGGGGGTCAGCGCCGGCCGGATGCTGCACCGCGGGAGCGATCAGCACCATGGAGAGCGGGAGCGGGCGCAGGTGAGTTGATTACTAAGTGCAATCACGGGCCACGGAGAACGGAGCCCGGATTGCACTTAGACAACCCACGTGTGCCGTCATTCACGGCACACGGAGGGACATGTGCATGTTTTACATGCCAGTGAAAAACGTCAGTGTTTTTCACTGACGTGTGAAACGGGCCTAAAAGTGAGAATATTGTTGCTACAGCAACATTTTGGGTGAAGTAGCTGTGGATTCAAAATGCTTAATATACTCCTGAATAAAATCCTTGAGGGGTGCAGATTCCAAAATGGGGTCACTTGTGGCGGTTTTCTGACATATAGGTACCCAAGGGGCCCTGCTAATGTGACATGGTGCGCGAAGTTTATTTCAACTTTTCCAAAATTCAAATGGTGCTCCTTCCATTGCAAGCCCTCCCATTTATCCAAACAGAATGTGGAGAAGAAGGAAATGACATCACAGGTTTTTTTTTCCAAAGGTCTGTGTTCAACCAACTTTATTAACACTGGCAAGTCTTAAAAAACGCACCTAAAAAAACGCATGAAAAACGCATGAAAAATGCATGCGTTTTTGATGCGTTTTTCTCAAAAAGCATTGTTTACAATTCTCCCCTCTGCCAGAGGGTGCGTTTTTTTCCGCGCTGAAAAAAAAGCAACGTGTGCACATAACCTTAGGGCTTTTAAACATATTGGTATACCCAGAAATCTCTCATTACAGTGAAGATGTAGCCTCTCTGACTTTACCAGCACAACAAAGGCAGCAAAATGTCTAAATTAAAAGCAGAGATGTATACTTTCCCTTTCCATGGCCATTGGCAGTTTAGCTAGCATCAAACTGGTGAAAAATTCCTTTAATAGATGTCAACCAGTGTCATTTCTTATGTTAAGATGACTTTAACAAGGGAATTTTGTCACCAGTTTTTCAGTGTGGAGTTCTCTCACTGTTTGGTAGGCACGGTGGTCAGACAGCAGAAACCAACTTAGGTTATTTAATTATAGAGATTTAAAGGAGTTCTGTCAGGGCAAAAAAATAAATTATACTCCCCTGCTCCTGCAGACGCTGACAGCAGTCAATGGGTCCGTTTTCCGGTCGGCGGCGCTGTGGTGTCACTTTCCTGACACTGCCTGGCCTGGAGTGCTTCCGGGTCGGGCTGAGTGCAGCGTCTTTTTGCATCATATGACGCGTCGGGAGCAGGATCCAACCCCCTGATGACACACTGTTGTTCCCACCCACCAGCGCCTCACAAATGTGAGCAGGGACTACTAAATTCAAAGTCCCTGTTCTTCCCACCCACTTTGACGTGCTGGTGGGTGGGAACACATGGAAACTCCATGTGCGTCAATGTGGAAAGGGACAGCCGGTAAAGCCTTCTGCAGTGACACTGTAGGAGTATTCCCAGGCTGTCCCCGCCCACCGTGTCTCCAAAGAGTGTATCCTTGGGTTTGCCTTCCATCTGGCACTTTGGTCTGTACGCCAGAAGGCAGGGATACCTTGAGGCAGGCTGTTCCCTGCTAGTAGTATTATCCGGACACCTTCCCCTCTTCTGAGCACTTTGGTGCTTGCTCATCACAATTTATATGCAAATGAGCTCCACAAGCAGGATTAGAGTACCGTCACACTTTAACCTGATGTTTACCTTAGTTACCAGTGTCCGCAGCTTCCAGACGCCGGCTCTGTGCAAGCGCAGCGTCGCTTGCACGTCGCTGCTGGCTGGGGGCTGGTCACTGGTCACTGGTGAGATCTGCCTGTTTGACAGCTCACCAGCGACCATGTAGCGACGCAGCAGCGATCCTGACCAGGTCAGATCGCTGGTGGGATCGCTGCTGCGTCGCTAAAGTGTGACGGTACCCTAACTCGTGTCCGCAATTATCATTACCCTTTGCTTGCGAGCCCAATAAATCTACGCCACACAATGTCGTAGAGTTTTGGAAAAGGTTGTATTGTATAATTACAATGGACGAGGTTAAATACCTCCAATTATATCATATGGTGAGGTAACAAAACATCTGTTAATTTACAGAAGATAATTGGTTAGTATATATAAACATGGGTTATATTCGTCATGTGGGCTCCATTTCAACGAATTTCAGTTTAGTTATGAGTACACAGTATCAATGCAGCATCCTACCTTTGGAGGCAGTATTGGACAAAGAAATTACTAAGAAAATGATATGGTTACACAGAAAACTGGTTAACAAGTACACTAAGTGTTTATACTTCAACTTAATCTGGGTCTTAATGTCCAACGATAGCCACATAGGCAATATAGATAGACTACTTAGGACATTACAGAATGTGCTGAACACTTTGTGTTTAGAGAAAGCAGAGTTAAAGGTCACAGTCTTCTAGTCATCTAATAAGAGACTTGACTACACATTGAACAATACTTTAGAACTATAGAACTTATCTATCTAGTGAATTCATAGATATTTCCACAACAAGGTCATGCACCAAGTGGGGACATTCACCACATCCAGACTTCATAACCAACATTCAAAGCACCCTGCCTCTTCCTTTCAGGTCACGGTGCTCGTGGGGACATACTCACACACATTTCAGGTCATGCACCAAATGGGGACATTCACCACATCCAGACTTCATAACCAACATTCAAAGCACCCTGCCTCTTCCTTTCAGGTCACGGTGCTCGCGGGGACATACTCACACACATTTCAGGTCATGCACCAAATGGGGACATTCACCACATCCAGACTTCATAACCAACATTCAAAGCACCCTGCCTCTTCCTTTCAGGTCACGGTGCTCGTGGGGACATACTCACACACATTTCAGGTCATGCACCAAGTGGGGACATTCACCACATCCAGACTTCATAACCAACATTCAAAGCACCCTGCCTCTTCCTTTCAGGTCACGGTGCTCGCGGGGACATACTCACACATATTTCAGGTCATGCACCAAGTGGGGACATTCACCACATCCAGACTTCATAACCAACATTCAAAGCACCCTGCCTCTTCCTTTCAGGTCACGGTGCTCGCGGGGACATACTCACACACATTTCAGGTCATGCACCAAGTGGGGACATTCACCACATCCAGACTTCATAACCAACATTCAAAGCACCCTGCCTCTTCCTTTCAGGTCACGGTGCTCGTGGGGACATACTCACACACATTTCAGGTCATGCACCAAATGGGGACATTCACCACATCCAGACTTCATAACCAACATTCAAAGCACCCTGCCTCTTCCTTTCAGGTCACGGTGCTCGCGGGGACATACTCACACACATTTCAGGTCATGCACCAAGTGGGGACATTCACCACATCCAGACTTCATAACCAACATTCAAAGCACCCTGCCTCTTCCTTTCAGGTCACGGTGCTCGTGGGGACATACTCACACACATTTCAGGTCATGCACCAAATGGGGACATTCACCACATCCAGACTTCATAACCAACATTCAAAGCACCCTGCCTCTTCCTTTCAGGTCACGGTGCTCGTGGGGACATACTCACACACATTTCAGGTCATGCACCAAGTGGGGACATTCACCACATCCAGACTTCATTTCTAACATTCAAAGCACCCTGCCTCTTCCTTTCAGGTCACGGTGCTCGTGGGGACATACTCACACACATTTCAGGTCATGCACCAATCACACGATTTGTCTTTAGTGTTGAAAATGCTGATTGGTGGGGTGCAGACATCTGACACTCCCACTAATCTGCTATTCATCGATGTCTCCCTGACAGAACCAGAAGCAGATGGCTTTGTTCACTGTGTAATGGATCTGCCAGGTTACTTTAGCTCAGTTCAGAGTCACTAGTATGGGAGCTGAGCTGCTGCAGTCTGGCATGGCCACTGCATAGTAAATTTAGCTATCTGCTTCGGGCTCCTTTCACAATGTAGATCTTGCTATGGTGGCTCTACACCCTCTGATCAGATTCAAGCCTATCCTGACGATATTGCATTAACATGCAACAGAAGATAATTGGTTAGTATATATAAACATGGGTTATATTCGTCATGTGGGCTCCATTTCAACGAATTTCAGTTTAGTTATGAGTACACAGTACCAATGCAGCATCCTACCTTTGGAGGCAGTATTGGACAAAGAAATTACTAAGAAAATGATATGGTTACACAGAAAACTGGGTAACAAGTATACTAAGTGTTTATACTTCAACTTATCCTGGGTCTTAATGTCCAACGATAGCCACATAGGCAATATAGATAGACTACTTAGGACATTACAGAATGTGCTGAACACTTTGTGTTTAGAGAAAGGAGAGTTAAAGGTCACAGTCTTCTAGACATCTAATAAGAGACTTGACTACACATTGAACAATACTTTAGAACTATAGAACTTATCTATCTAGTGAATTCATAGATATTTCCACAACAAGGTCATGCACCAAATGGGGACATTCACCACATCCAGACTTCATAACCAACATTCAAAGCACCCTGCCTCTTCCTTTCAGGTCACGGTGCTCGTGGGGACATATTCACACACATTTCAGGTCATGCACCAAGTGGGGACATTCACCACATCCAGACTTCATTTCCAACATTCAAAGCACCCTGCCTCTTCCTTTCAGGTCACGGTGCTCGTGGGGACATATTCACACACATTTCAGGTCATGCACCAAGTGGGGACATTCACCACATCCAGACTTCATAACCAACATTCAAAGCACCCTGCCTCTTCCTTTCAGGTCACGGTGCTCGTGGGGACATACTCACACACATTTCAGGTCATGCACCAAGTGGGGACATTCACCACATCCAGACTTCATAACCAACATTCAAAGCACCCTGCCTCTTCCTTTCAGGTCACGGTGCTCGTGGGGACATACTCACACACATTTCAGGTCATGCACCAAGTGGGGACATTCACCACATCCAGACTTCATAACCAACATTCAAAGCACCCTGCCTCTTCCTTTCAGGTCACGGTGCTCGTGGGGACATACTCACACACATTTCAGGTCATGCACCAAGTGGGGACATTCACCACATCCAGACTTCATTTCTAACATTCAAAGCACCCTGCCTCTTCCTTTCAGGTCACGGTGATCGTGGGGACATACTCACACACATTTCAGGTCATGCACCAAGTGGGGACATTCACCACATCCAGACTTCATAACCAACATTCAAAGCACCCTGCCTCTTCCTTTCAGGTCACGGTGCTCGTGGGGACATACTCACACACATTTCAGGTCATGCACCAAGTGGGGACATTCACCACATCCAGACTTCATTTCTAACATTCAAAGCACCCTGCCTCTTCCTTTCAGGTCACGGTGCTCGTGGGGACATACTCACACACATTTCAGGTCATGCACCAATCACACGATTTGTCTTTAGTGTTGAAAATGCTGATTGGTGGGGTGCAGACATCTGACACTCCCACTAATCTGCTATTCATCGATGTCTCCCTGACAGAACCAGAAGCAGATGGCTTTGTTCACTGTGTAATGGATCTGCCAGGTTACTTTAGCTCAGTTCAGAGTCACTAGTATGGGAGCTGAGCTGCTGCAGTCTGGCATGGCCACTGCATAGTAAATTTAGCTATCTGCTTCGGGCTCCTTTCACAATGTAGATCTTGCTATGGTGGCTCTACACCCTCTGATCAGATTCAAGCCTATCCTGACGATATTGCATTAACATGCAAAACTCAAAAACTCATTTAAAAGGAAACCTGTCAGGTGGAATATACACAATAACTTACAGATTGAGAAAAAGAAATCTTGTGTGGCATGGCGCACCAGTGAGAAGCGCTGGTGCGCCATGCCACACAAGGCATTTACATTTGCTGTACAGCTGCTATTGTTCGCTGCACAGCGAATGTAAATAGAACATGGCCGGTTCTATTGAGCTAGACGCGCCCTATTGTATTTGCAGCAGCGAATATAAATAGAACGTGGCCACGATTTTAATGGAACGCGGCCGCTTCTATTCAGCCGTCCGTGTTCTATTGTATATGCAGGACTGCCCGCGGCTAAAGTAAATTTGCCATGATTTATTTACTTTATTTACAGGTTTGTGTCCTGTCTTACTATGTAGGCGCAGAAAACAGACAGGCTGTTGCATTTCCTGGCCGACCCTGCTGGTGCTGGCTTGTTCTCAGCCGACCCAGCACAGGAGGACTGTAGGAGGGCTCAGGGTATCTACAGGAGGGCATACAGGAGGTGACCTACAGGCTGGCTATAGGAGGGCGCAGAGGGGCACAGGCTGCTACATTTCCCGACTAACCCTGCCGGTGCCGACTTGTTCTTGGCCAACCCAGCATAGGAGGGCGCAGGGTACCTACAGGCTGGCTACAGGAGGGTACAGGGAACTTACATACTGGTTACAGAAGAGCAGTGGGGGGCTACAGAGGGGCACAGGCTGCTGTATTTCCCACCCTCGGCTTATATGAGGGTCAAAGTTTTTTCCCACTTTTTTATGTTAAAAGTCAGGGGGGTTGGCTTAAACACGAGTATATAGAGTATTTATTTTATATATATAATCTTTTTCTTCTTTGGAACAAATTCAGCACCAAAGTAAGTCAGAGCTTGGGCAGGACCATAAACTAAAGAAATCAGAAGGCATGTGTTCTTTTAAATTTTATATTGTTGTATTGGAATACTATATCATGCAATTCTCATATATTGATATGAAAACCGGTATTTTAAAATATATATTTTTTTTTTATTTTTCAGGCCGAAAACCTGTAAAGAAGATACCTTGGAACAGGGAGGAAGTGAAGGCTATAGAGAAACATATGATTAAATTTATTCATAAATGTAAAGTGCCTGGAAAAAATGACTGTGTGGCATGTATCGCTGCAGAACCATCTGCACTGAAAGACAGAAACTGACTTGCTGTTAAGTTTTACATAAAGAACCGCATAACAGCTCTAAAACGCAATCCGATAGAATAAACACAACATTTTGAGCCAGGCACCGGGTTTTAAGTTTGGTTAAATTATTGGTTAGCATACTAGAAAAGAACAAAAGAAATTTAATTCTACCTAAAACCTAACAGTTCTATCCCCTACTCTGAGCCTCAAACTCATGGGGCTTATAGTAGGTGGAACAGGAAATCCGGTGATGTATTTTTTATACTTGCCCCCATTCCCATACTGTGCTAGTCCACAGTCAGTAGATGCACAAGAAGAGTGACTCTTTTCATTCTATTCTCTATGGGAAAGCAGAGTGAAAAGTCACTTTTCTGTTTATGCTCAGACTTTGGAACAACACAGTGCAAGAATTTACTATAGGGGTATAAAATGACAGTTGTTACACGGATATAAAATGAAAAGTTTTTATTAACAATAAATACTAGACCATGGTAATGTGGCAACGTTTCGGGCTACAAGCCCTTTGTCAAGCCGTAACATAAAATGCGCAGGGTCTAGAATGATAAAATACATATAATCAATTAAAATATTAATAAACACAAAAGAAGATATAAAAAAGTTTACATGTCGTACATACTATAAATAAAACCGGGGTATCCTAATTCTGAATCATAAACACACAATTATGTATATACACATATACACACATGTACATATGTCGTATCTCCACTAAATAATAGTACATCATAAATCATTTGTTTGTTGAATTAGTCATAGAAAATCCATTGATACACAGATATGCATAGGCTATTACCTTAAGCAGTGTATAATTCCATAATATGTCCAGTTACATTATTCTATATAGGGGA
This sequence comes from Anomaloglossus baeobatrachus, assembly GCF_048569485.1. Taxonomy (NCBI): domain Eukaryota; kingdom Metazoa; phylum Chordata; class Amphibia; order Anura; family Aromobatidae; genus Anomaloglossus; species Anomaloglossus baeobatrachus. The sequence goes on along the minus strand of NC_134364.1, from coordinate 54,503,298 downwards.
GAGAGTTAAGAAACAGGTCCCAGTGACTCCTGTACAATAATGAGTTTTCAAAGATAGTGAGAAATAGCTTACCTAGAGTGCTTTGGTTATGTGACCAACGGCCCCATAGTGTAAAGTGCAGTTGATAGGCAACACCTAAAAGTTAGCCAGAGTATTACAGACCGTTGTAAGGCTACGGTACACCCCACGTGGATGCCGGAGCCCGCTGCACCTAAGAGGCACGGGCTCCTTTGCTGCCCACATGCACACGCTGCTGTGACTCCGCATCACCCCTCAGATAGGTAAGATCACTCTTCACCAAGGGTCTCCTGTGGGTCTAATGCTTCTATACACGTGAGTACCGTAGCCTTACAACGCCCTGTAATACTCTAGCTAACTTTTAGGTGTTGCCTATCAACTGCTCTGAAGCTCTACACTTTACACTATGGGGCCGTTGGTCACATAACCAAAGCACTCTAGGTAAGCTATTCCTCACTATCTTTGAAAACTCATTATTGTACAGGAGTCACTGGGACCTGTTTCTTAACTCTCTCCCTTATATAGAATAATGTAACTGGACATGTTATGGTATTATACACTGCTTAAGGTAATAGCCTATGCATATCTGTGTATCAATGGATTTTCTATGACTAATTCAATAAACAATGATTTATGATGAACTATTATTTAGTGGAGATACGACATATGTACGTGTGTGTATATGTGTATATACATAATTGTGGGTTTATGATTCAGAATCAGGATAACCCGGTTTTATTTATATTATGTACGACATGTAAACTTTTTTATATCTTCTTATGTGTTTATTAATATTTTAATTGATTATATGTATTCTCATTCTAGACCCTGCGCATTTTATGTTACGGCTTGACAAAGGGCTTGTAGCCCGAAACGTTGCCACATTACCATGGTCTAGTATTTATTGTTAATAAAAACTTTTCATTTTATATCCGTCTAACAACTGTCATGTTATACCCCTATAGTAAATTTAGACCTACAGAAGTAATGGTTCCATCGACTTGATCGTGGGTGACTTTATTGGTTCTCTTGTTGTAAACTCTACAGAAACACGTATCAGTTTTCCGGTATACACCATGCGGTCCCACCACCAAGTGTGGGGTAGCCATTTAATTTGGCCAAGTCCTTCCAGGGAGTTATTATTGTGTGTATATATTTTTTACTGCTTTGGTCATCCCCAAGTGGCACCACTCTTTCCTTCCTTTTTAGTCAACTATTTTTGTTTTAGAACAGTGCAAGAATGGGTGACCATATGAGTATAAAACCCCAGACTCCTTGGTCCCCCTACTTTCAAGAGGTACTGCATTGCTGTGTTGGGCAGAGAGCATGCGCCTGGGTATTACAACCAGACACATAGCAGGCGGGCGGAGAACGGGGCCGTACGTATTGCAACCAGTACGGCATGGCCCCAGCTCTCTATCTTACTTGTCAAATGACAGTACCCCTTTAAGCCCTATATGTTACTTTATGGGATTCATAATAGCTGACAGAGCTCCTTTAATATATCCAAATAAAAGTCCATGTACCTGGGCAACATAAAAATAACTACAAAAATGAACCAATATAAATAGCAAATACACACAGTCAAGCATTGCAAGTGAGTTATTGATATGATAAGGCCAATTAATGTCCCTTTATTGAACAGCTGGCCCTACCCAGCAGCAGGACAACTGCCGCCATGATAATGAAATGTTTGTAAGTGATCAATAAAAACAAGCGACCCCACTTATGTTCGGGTCAAACCAGATTGACCTGATTTCACTAATAATCAGGATTGAGATGCCCAAATCTGATCTTTCTCTCTCCAGCATTAATTTGAAAAACATTTTTTTCCTTCAGTCTTCAAAGTCATCCCTAGTCAATAAAACAACAAAAATGTATGGCAATATACAAATGCAAGAGATGATGGGCAAGTAAAATTATAAAAGATTAAGGTGCTGGAAACAGTTATTACAGAAAACATTTGTGGCAATTGTTTAAAAAAAAACCTATAATCCCAAAAGTGTGTGTAACACATGATGATCAATATGTGCTAACAATAACTGTCGAGTTGTTGAAGGGGTTCTGTTGTCACAACTTTTTTTCTGCAATATGATATGGTAATCGGTGTGCCATAGCATGTTGCAGAAATGCGACTTACGTCCTCCCACCGCTCCTCCAGGTCTTCTCCGGTCCTCTTTGCTGTTGTTTACTGGCAGGTATTCCAGGATGCATTGGTGCGGAGCATTTGACTGCTGTGGAGCAAATCTCACGTTTACAGTGGTCACATGCTCTGCACCACCATCCCAGGCAATGCTTCCACTGTGCATGCCTGGGATTTCGTGAAGGTGCCGCCCCATTCATGGGTTGGAACGCCATCATATGATGTTCGGATACACTGTACCTTCCGGCCTTTAGTCCTTCAGCCACAAGTGGCTAGAAATGCTCAAGAAGAGTGTTTCTAACAGAGGTGCTGGAGAGCCAGGATGCCAGAATTGCTCTGGGAACACCATTATTGTCCGGACCAGGACCTTGGGGCGCAACAATAGGCGAGTACACCTCTTTGGTTCCAGAACCCCTTTAGGTTTAATGATAAAAGACTTGTACCTGCATGTCTGAAAGTGGTATAGTACAAGCAAGTGTGCAATATAGCCGCTTGTCCTTTATTTGATATGGTACACTAGGGATATCAATAGGCCCTATTATATGAATAGCACACCTGTAAATCTTGACTGTGCGTTTTGTTTTTCACACTTATTTTCATAGTGCTGTAAGCTTATGTTGCTCAGTTACATAAGCTTTTACTTGGACATATTGAATGGTAAGTATTAGATAGAATGAAATTATTTTTGTTCTCGGTTTCTCTAAAGCATTTTACCATTGCTAACATTGTGTCTAGTTGATGATACATAGGTCAACATGACTAAATAGTTTTGGGTTAATTTCAACTTAAATTTTAAATGGAAAGAAGGTTTCCCAAAAACCCAGGACCAACAAAGGTATTACTAAAAGAAACTCCAATCTTTTGATCTGTTTTACCAAAGGCTTTTTGTGACCTCAGTGTACTCGCCCTCCTTCCACAACTTGTGAACTGTTCTTACGCCACTCTGTTTCAACCCTGCAACTTCAATTGTTTTACATATGTATTTTATATAAAATGTTGAATAAATTTGTTACTTTGGCATTCAATATTTGTCTGTCACATTTATTTATTAATTTACCTACACTGTAGGTCTAACTGTATTACTGTCTAAGTTCAGTACTGGGATCATAGTTCGCTCCAACCCCATCCATTGTAGCAATAGCCCAGCTGTATATTAGTACTGCTTTTGTGCTCAATTCATCCAAATCATGTTACCATATGTCAATTGTAAACTAGTCTCTTAAAAACTTAAAGGAGTATTCCGGGAATAGAGAATTCTTGTCAGCCGGCAGGACACCTGTAGGGATAGGAGGCGGACTGGTACTTACCATCATCCGTGGTCTCTTGTCCTGAGCAGGGGCTCCCGTCACCGGCGCTACAAAAACCGGAAGTGTCTGTTACCACGTCATTGTACACGTGATTGCCAGCCACTCACAGGCTTCAGAAGCAGATTGAGCCTAACCAGTGAAGCGTTAGTAGCCGCTGGTAACATGAACGATAGATGCCGGCCCAACACTTTGGGACTTTGCGGCGCCGGTGATGGAGGCTGCTGCATGGCATGGAAGGCCGCCGGTGACGAGACTATAAGCACCAGTCCCCCTTCTCTCCTTACAGGTGTCCTGCCAGGTACTGGGAATTCTGTATTCCCAGAATACCCCTTTAATGTAGAGTTAGGTCATTTTGCGGGAAGGAAATAATACATGAACTTTAAGGGCCTGAATGCAACATCAATGGTAAAATTGGTAAGGCTGGTGTTACACGCACCATTTTCTATAAAAATCCATTGGCCTGTACTTATCACTCTGTCTTAATCACCTATAGCAACTAATCAGAGGTTGATACCAAAGCTGTGATTGGTTATTATGGGCAAATCAAACAATTTTCGTTCTCAAACAGATTAAATGTTTATACCTGTTTTTTTTCGCAGAAAAATGCTGCTGACAGATTGGCTAGCACTGAACAGGGAAAGTATAATAACCACAAAATGAAAAGCATTGTAGATGGAGCATTTTCTCACTTTGTATTTCTTGGGTAATTGGCAGTTTGTTTAAAAAAACAGCATGGTCTTGGTGTGGTGATTTTTTTTTCAACAAGTTAGGACTCTCCCATACGAATGTATTTGCCCGTCTGTGCAGTGTCCGCAATTAGGGACCAAAGCTTTGGTTCCTATTTGCGGACACTGCACAGACGGGCAAATACGCTTGTGTGGGTGAGCCTTAAATGTAATTTCTCCTATAGACCTCCATTGTTAGTGACCTAATAGCAGAAAAATATCTTAGTCCCCAGGTGGTTAAAACCCTGAGATGTGTGTATTTACAGATGTCCTCAGATGGTCATTGTTCATGAAACGGTCCTCACAAGGATAGTAAAAGTCAGGTTCCTTATTTTAAGCAATATTGATTAGCTCAAGTGATAACTGTGGTTACACATTGCACTAAAATATTCCTATATGATTGCCTTGTTAATATCACTGCAGGGAATGGTAGTCCCCACAATACATGTTCCAGTCAGGTGTCCCTCTAAACCACCAAAAACGAGTATGTGTGTGTGTGTGTGTGTGTGTGTGTGTGTGTAAACAAATACAAGGATGCAACAGCGCAGACAGTGAGGAGGCAACCTAGTTTAATCAACAATGTATTTACTTTACACAGATAAGGAAATGGTGCCTATGGAACAAGAACAGGGAGAAGCACAAGGAGGGTACAGCGGGGCAGATAAATAAGATGTAAAACACAATGCTATGTACGCACTATCATTCTATTCTTGGTATTAAAGATCGGTTACTGTCAATCCTGTCTTATTCCTAATTTATGAACCTAAGGATGCCACTGTCATTACTGAATCTGTTACAATCCTCACTCCTTAAACACAAAAATGGCACAGAGGCCAATATAAGGGTCGACGGTGTGATGCCCTGGCCGGGCCAGGTAGTCACAGATAGGGCCCCGCATTACACCAGTCCCCTAACAAGGTGACAGCAGCCAAACATTTAAACCCTAGTCACCCCCCTCAGTGCTTGATGGAGACACCAGGGGGTGGATCCAGGTGGTTGGACACGCCCACCGAGGAGTTCGGATGGCCTGAAGCGGGAAAAGACAGTAGTTCAGTTTGAGAGTTCAGTGGAGGAGGTCAGGCTGTAGCAGACTGACAGGTGCCAGGGTAGGAGCCCGGGTACCTTTGGCTAGGAGGCAGACGGAGGCCTATGTCTGCAGGAGCCGGGAAGACGGCTCTGTGGAACCGTGGTGGACCGGGACAGGGTAGTGGCCCGCCGGTACCGACCTGGAGAACCGACTCGGAAACCGGAGCACAAAGGGGGGTACTCAGACCCTGAAGCTAGGTCCAGAAGCTACTTGGGGCTAGCTAATTAACTGATTGCGGCCAGGACTATATGTCCTGTCCCACCCAAAGTCCCGACTGAAGGCAACAGCCCAACGAGGAGGATAGAAAGTGTGATGCCCTGGACTAGCCAGGTAGTCACAGGTAGGCACTTACCCAAACACCTCCCGCCCCTTAATAAGGTGACACAAGCCAACCTACAAAAACCCTTGTCACCTCTCTCAGTGTTCAAGGGTCACACCAGGGGGCGGGGCCAGGCGGTTGGCCACGCCCACCGAGGAGTCCAAAGAGCCTGAGACAGGAAACAGAGTCAGTCTAGTTTGGAGTTCAAGTTCAAGTGCAGTAGGCCTGAGGTGTCAGGTCTGCAGCATTAGCACTGACCGGTGCTAGGGTTGTAGCCCTGGTACCGTGGCAAGGAGGCAGACGGTGGTGGCCGCCTGCAGGAGCTGGGATTACAGCCGGTGGCACCATTAGGGACTGGGACCGGGTTGTGGTCCGCCGGTACCGAATCGGGGAACAGATTGGAAATCGGAGCACCAGGAGGTGTACTCAGACCCAGTACGAGGCCCAGAAACAACTGGACCGAGTCAGATCAATTGATTGAGGACTGGACTTTAGGCCTTTTCCCACCTAAGACCCGACTGAAGACAACAGCCCAACGATAGGGGTAGAAAGCCGCCGCCCAGGCATCGAGACCCCACGGGCCAGCGTCTGCGGGCACATGGGCTCTACTGGCATACATCAGGCTGGGGAGCGGACTACCGTTGCTCAGGCATAGGAGTCATCATTTTCTACAAAAGTGAGGTGCAGGAGAAAGGCAGAACCCACCAACCTGAAGTGGGGAAAAGCGCAGCCGGCTGCGGGCACCATCCCCCATCTTGTTTGGTTTACCAGAGACTCCAGCGTGTTTGTAATAGTGAGTACAACAGTGCCTTCGGGCCGCACACCGCGCCGAACCGCACCGACACGCCAGCACCATCCATTCCCCCGCCTCAGCACCTCCCTCGGGCCCCCAGGATCATCATCCTCCTACCCACGGAGGGAGTTCAACACCAAGCTGCGCAACACCGTCCCCGAGAGCCTAGTCAATGGCAGCGGTGGTGTCCATCCATTCACCACAACCCGTGGGTGGCGTCACGAACTTAATCCCCAAACAACCGCGGCCCCGGCCGTGGACCTCTCCACCGAACACTACCCCTCACGTAGTGCCAGCAACTCCCTTTCAGAGCGACGTGACCCCCGGGTCCATGAGGAGCTCGAGCCACCCACCGACGAGCACGGATCCGAGCGGCTCGGCAGCCGGCCGAGCCCCGGGCGGTACACATCCGCTTCTTCTGGCGTCACAAACAGGATTGAACCCATCCACTTACCTGTGGAAGTGCGCCTTGAAGTGATCGTCAGCAGAGTCCCGTTGAAAAATTTCAGAATCCGCCATCTTGTCACTGTCCTGTGGCGCGAAGTTTCCCGCCCAAGCCGTCTTCTCCCAGCAAAAGGGCGCGAAAGTGAAGTCCCGCCCACTGAGGACAGAGCGGTGCAGAAAGAAAGCAGAGTGCCCCGAAAAGACCAAGGGGGCGGGTGAAGACCCTGTCCCATGTGACCGAAGGGATAAAGGGCAGGGGACTCCAGGACTCTGCCACCCGTCTGGTTCCTGGACCCCGACAGTGCATCATGTCCGCCCCGTCAGGCAAGCCAGAATTCCTGGAGCCTGCGCCCGGGACAGCGGCGTGGCTGAAGGCTCAGATGGCACTGCTGTGCTGCCGCAACCGAGCCCAAGTGCGTCTCTTGATGGAACAAAGGACAGCTGAAATGGAGGAGCTGGCCGCGGACGCACGGGCGCATGGAGTGGAGACCATTTTAGAGGAGCTGGTAGGTGACCCACACCCCTATGTCCCTGAGGGACCGGCCGCTGCGGCTGAGGGATGCGGCCTTCCCCCGGCCCCTATATGGCCTCCCCCATCGCCCGTGCCAGTCACCGCTGCTTCCCTGCTCAGCCCGCTGCCACCGGTATCGGTAGCAGAGTCCGCGGTGCTGCCCCGCGAGGGCCCAGACGCTAGAGAGACTGTCGGCCAGCAGGAAGTTGTAGTCCCCGCATGGGCTGAAGGAGTGGCAGATTTGGAAGTGCCGGTAGCGACCCCACATGCGATAGCTGGCGGTGACCTACCTGCCGTCAAGAGGGCATTGGCCCCGGCCAAGATGGAGACGGGACCCGGTCCACGAGATTCTGCCACCAGCCGCATGGAGTCCGATGGTAGTGGCTCGGAAGCCGACACGGAGCCGGTCTCGGAAGATGAGGCCCCCGGTGTTGTCGACATGGAGGCCACGTACATCCCACGGTGTGGCGGGAATGGGTACCGGATGGCCCTCTCCCGCTGTGCCTGTTGTGTGCTGGAACTGTTCGAGGGCGAGGTAGAGTCTGCCTTAGAGGATGAAATCCCTCACTCCAGACCAGAAGAATATGTTGAGTAAAGGTAGCGGATCCCGGCTACCAAGTTGAACAGTCCCCGTTGGGACCATACTGCCCGTCCCCGTTGGGACTTTGTTTTGCCCCGTTTTAACAAAAAGACATGGCCGTGAACTTGCAGACCACCCAAAAACTTTTGGGTTTGTAAATAATTCCTGGACCGACCTACCCCGTTTCACAGCCTACGGAGAGGCAGACTGGAGGATGGGCCTGCGGGAAAGTGATGGCCGAGGCCCCGTCACCAATGCAACCGGTGGCGATCCTCCGGGTCCGGGGGTCCCCTGGACGTGTGGCCCCTGAGAGACAACCGGGTGTGGAACCCTGTACCCGTCCCGTAAAGCAACACCTGAGCCCGTTCACTGGGGAAAAGGGGTGCTGCCCGTTTCTTAGGGGCAGCATCAAGGCTAGGTTTGGGTGGGTGACAGAAGGACCCAGTCCCGTTCCCGTTGTTAATAAAAATGTTTCAAGTTTGTAACGTTTAAGAATATGCCTCCCGTAAGGGATGATTTCAAAATATGCTTACAATTGTACAAAGTTTATTATACTTGTAACCGGTTTTACTCTTTTTCAGTTTAAAGCAACAAAAATAAACCGGTGGTGGACGGGCAGCACGCGGACGGTCTGCATTAAACCAAGGGGGAATGTGATGCCCTGGACTAGCCAGGTAGTCACAGGTAGGCCCTTACACAAACACCTCCCCCCCTTAATAAGGTGACAGCAGCCAACCTACAAAAACCCTTGTCACCTCTCTCAGTGTTCAATGGTCACACCAGGGGGTGGGGCCAGGCGGTTGGCCACGCCCACCAAGGAGTCCAAAGAGCTTGAGACAGGAAACAGAGAGTCAGTCTAATTTGGAGTTCAAGTTCAAGTGCAGCAGGCCTGAGGTGTCAGGTCTGCAGCATTAGCACTGACCGTTGCCGGGGTCGTAGCCCTGGTACCGTGGCAAGGAGGCAGACGGTGGTGGCCGAGCTGGGATTACAGCCGGTGGAACCGTAAGGGACTGGGACCGGGTTGTGGCCCGCTGGTACCGAACCGGGGAACCGATTGGAAACCGGAGCACCAGGAGGTGTACTCAGACCCAGTACGAGGCCCAGAAACAACTGGACCGAGTCAAATCAACTGATTGAGGACTGGACTTTAGGCCCTTTCCCACCTAAGACCCGGCTGAAGACAACAGCCCAACGTAGGGGTAGAAAGCCACCACCCAGGCATCGAGACCCCATGGGCCAGTGTCTGCAGGCACACTGGCTCTACTGGCATACATCAGGCTGGGGAGCGGACTACCGTTGCTCAGGCATAGGAGTCATCATTTTCTACAAAAGTGAGGTGCAGGAGAAAGGCGGAACCCACGAACCTGAAGAGGAGAAAAGCGCAGCCGGCTGCGGGCACCGTCCACCATCTTGTTTGGTTTACCAGAGACTCCAGTGTGTTTGTAATAGTGAGTACAACAGTGCCTTCGGGCCGCACACCGCGCCGCACCGCACCGACACGCCAGCACCATCCATTCCCCCGCCTCAGCACCTCCCTCGGGCCCCCGGGACCATCATCCCCCTACTCATGGAGGGGGTTCAACACCAAGCTGCGCAACACCGTCTCCGAGAGCCTAGTCAACGGCAGCGGTGGTGTCCATCCATTCACCACAACCCGTGGATGGCGTCACGAACTTAATCCCCAAACAACCACGGCCCCGGCCGTGGACCTCTCCACCGAACACTACCCCTCACATAGCGCCAGCAACTCCCTTTCAGAGCGACGTGACCCCCGGGTCCATGAGAAGCTCGAGCCACCCACCGACGAGCACGGATCCGAGCGGCTCGGCAGCAGGCCAAGCCCCGGGCGGTACAAAAGCCACCGCCACGGCAGAGAGATCCCACGGGCCAGCGTCTGCGGGCAAAGGGCTCCTCAGGCAACCACAAGCCAGGGAGCGGACTCCTGAAGTAGCAAGCGCAGGTAGTCCACCATCACAAAACAGGTGCAGGAGAAAGACGGAGACCACCAACCGAGTGGAGGACCAGACTGCAGCCGGCTGCGGGCACCGACCATCACCTTGGTTTACCAGAGACTCGTGCGTTTACTAATAGTGAGTACATCAGTGCCCTCCGGCCGCCCATCTCCCTGCACCACCTAACTCTCCCCCAACGGGTCGCGGGGCCACCATCCCTACCCACGGAGGAGTTGAAAACTTGCTGCGCAACATCTCCCCCGGTTGCCCTGTAACTGCAGCGGTGGTGTTCACCTTCACCACATCCCGTGGATGGTGTCACGAACTTAAACACGGCTCCGGCCGTACACCTACGTCCCCAAACCGCCAACCCCTTTTTGATCGGAGTGACCGCAGGACCCCCGGGTCTGGAGACCCTTGAGCCACCCACTGAAGGTCCGGCCCCAAGCGGATTGGCTGCCGAGCACGGGGTGGCACAACAGCACTACCCACTAGGCCATAAGTCTATATCGGTGGATAACTTTGCACACTCAAAATGCTGACTGCCACCATTCCCTGAAGCATGGTCCCAGTCCCCACTTATTACCATATGTTTGCACAGGAAGCAATGGCTCACAAGTATAGCCTCTACTATGGCTGAATTGTTTTTTCCTCCTCTTGGCTCTGTTGGGTCGGGTTCCCCCTTGTATCTTCTCTCATCTGGTCACGGCTCTTCTCTTTGATCTTTTCTCACATCTGGTCTCAGATCTTCTCTTGGAACTTCTCTTGGATCTGGTCATGTATCTCGAGTCTGTGGCTCCCAAGACCGCTCTGCTGCTCACACAACTATCTGTCATGCAGTTTTCTACCCCTCACTCACTAGATGTCATGACGACTCCAGACTCTGTTCACATTGCTGAGTCTGGCAGGCAACCTGATGCTTCTTAGTTGCTCAGCGAAAATCGAGCATCGACTGTTTAGTGCACTCTGCTCTTCGGTTTCGCAGTAGTTAATCCCTTTTGGCTGGTAAATTGCTCCTGGGGGTCGCAGGTGGCTGATATCCTATCACAGCAGCCTCTGCCATTTAAAAGATGGTGGAACCTAGCCTCAGATGCCGGTGATAACGCTGGAGCAAAACTAGAGCTATCAGTTTTTGTGCGTGCTGACCCAGTTGTTGGTGAACTGTTGAATGCTATTTGGTGTGCTGTAGAAATATCCTTGTTGTTTATTTCCTCTCTGTACTTTATTTCTCCTTGTGCACGTATTGTCTTTTCCCCTGTGTGTGCTTGCAGTGAGTTTGAGCCTTGATTTTCACCTGTCTGTTGGTATTTGTGGGATTCTTTACTCATGTCCCAACCTTCCCCGGGGGTGTTAGACCAGGGCTGCTCAGGAGTTAGGGTTACGCTGGCGGTCCAGACCTGCTAACCATCAAGCTTACCTCCGGAATAAGGGACATTTTAAAGCCCCTAGTCTGAGGGCCAGTCTAGGTGCCATTACTACTGGTTACTGTGTCATACCTGTGACATCATCCTGCTGCAGGTTCAGGTGCCAACTGCTCACTTTCTTGGTCCGGCTGAACCTTTTATGATTAGGGACTGAGCCACAATTGTCACTTCATCTGGAGTTGTGTCACCCAGGGTTATGGGGTACTTGGTTCCGGGCAGAGTATATCTGGGAAAAGTCACTTTGGTAGCCATTGCCCGGTTCCGTGCCCTGGGCCCTTTTTGTTAAGGGGTATATTTACAGGGGATTAGAATAGTGTTAACATGTGACGCCACTTGCGGTGTTACGGCTATGTAGATTGAGCCACCGTTGCACAATGTCCACTACTGGGGCTGGTGTTAATGGCAGCCTGGATGTTAGGCCCTCTGCAAGCAGGGCCAGGCCCCAGAGGGTAGGTGATGTGACGGGTGTCGAAAGAAGATAGTCCACAGAAGGGGGTCTGTGCAACTGGTTCTTTACTCACTGTCTGGTGGTAACTGGTCACCCGAGGCTGGCTGGTTTCACCTTCAGGTCCCCTTTGTACCAGTGCCAATTTAGTCATCTGGTACCTTCTTCCCCTGCACCTGTCTCTGGTGGGTGGGTTCCCATGGCGTAGAGCAACTGGGGGTTCCCATCCGGTGGTTTTCCACTGCAGTCCATATGATGGTAGCATGAACCCTGTGGGGTTGGAGTCTCTGGTCCTGTCCCCGGTTCTCCCTTTGCTACTGAGTCTCGGATTTTTAAGGTCAGCGAGATCCTTGATGGTCCCCTCGCTGTGCAGGTGTTATCAGGCCTGCCTGGAGCTTCTGCCTGTCCTAGGGTCCTGTACCCAGTTAGTGCGTAGTTCCGGGAGTACTCCACCGGCAACTACCCTCCTGGGCACCAGGTTACTGTTCACTCCAAGTCAGTGCGTCTGCTCACGTCCACCTTCACGATCTCCTCCACTCAGACTCACCACTCAGACTCACTACTCAGATTGTCTGTCCCTGTCCGCCCCTCCCACCTGGTCAACTAGTGGACTGGACTGGCTCTACCTCTAGGCGGCCATCCATTGGTCCGACCCTAGCATTGTACCATTTTATGGGGGATTTTTGGGGAAAAACTGGGATTTTGTGAAGTGTTTGTGTGTGACCGGCACTAGTCTTCCGAGGCCCTAGGGGGTAGGCCCTGCATCCTGGTGAGGATGCAGAACCTTGTAGCACCCTGATGGCTTCAGGGGCGCCACAGAGTCTCCTCCGATCTCTTCCACCCCAGAACATACACTAGGCTCTCCAAATCCCATTGAGACTTTCTGGCCAGCAAATGGCAATATTTGTTTGCAGAACTCTTATGCACAAGCTTCATCCAATTACATATGTATGTGTCTACATTTTATATATACACACTTGTGTATTTATTATATTTCTACACACAGTTCAGGCTTCTGTTTCTGACCAGGCACATTTTCAAGTTTTTTTTCATACTTGAGGTTTAGAGAGTTGTACAATTTTTTTTCGTGTTTTGATATTTAAAAATAGAGATTTTGCATCTTTTCTTCATACTACATGTGGGTTTCTCATTGTCAATACTGAATACAGCACAAATAAGAATGACTGACTGAAACAAAGTGGCCGGGGTAAAAAATAGCGCACTACTAAAGCAGAGTCCCCCTGGACCCAACTGAGGAAATGTAACTCAGAAACCAAACTACTAACATGTTGACAAGTGAGTTCATATATAGACACTGGATAGGGCATGACTGCTGTTCTCGTGTCTTGTAGGCGCTGTCACGATTCGGATTGATCCTAGTTTTTCTCTGTATACTCGCGGCTCCGGCAACATCACCAGAAGTAACAAATTCTTCATTTTGTGGACTGTGCTGTTTAATCAACAATGGACACAGCCAGTACCTTAATGTTTCCAAGGGGAAACATATTTCTTTTGCTACTTGAGGCTCTTGTGTGTGTTGAGTAATCCCTAAGAGCCATCCAAGCGGGTTCTACATCATATTGAATGATTTAATGGAAAGAAAGAAGGTTTCCTTACTTGGTAGGTTACTTTGTGGGGCTTAAAACAGAAATTTGTCACTTGCCATAAATATGTAATTTTCATACATTGTGTAAGTGCCCGCTGTTCTGAATCTGGCGTCATCTTTTTTTTGCCCCTGTGCCACTCCGTTCCCGAGATATAACTCCTTCTTTCTGATTTGTAATTCTAGTCTTCTAAGCAAAGTGGGAATGGTCCTCGACTCTTCCTGGACCTGTAGACCACGCCCACTTTGCTAACACAAGGAAAAGATGGAAAAATCTCAGGAAGGGAGAGGTGTAGGAATTAAAAAAAAAAAAAATCTGGATTCCGGAGAATTTACACAATGTAATGAAATGACATTTATAGCCAGTAACAGGACTTCTCTAAAGTGAAATCCATGTAAAAGCAATTAAGACCAAGCTTGTGTCGCGGGCGGAGGGGCCGCGCTCGCTACGCTTGGGTCCGCGGCTGCTGCTGCTGCTCGGTGGCTCGAGCGGTGGGCCGGACCCGGTGACTCGAGCAGCGCTCCTCGCCCACGAGTGAAAAGGGGGGTGGTTTGTTTGGGGAGATAGTTCGTGACGCCACCCACGGGTTGTGGTGATAGTGGGCACCACCACCGCTGCTGGTGACGGGGATCCCGGGAGCGATTGCAGGGAGCAGCTAGGATGTTGGTTCCCCCTCCGTGGGTAGGGGTTGGTGATCCCAGGGCCCGGTGGTGATATGGGGAGGCTGGATGGCTGGGGTGCAGGGTTGCAGGGGCAGCGCGGCGCGGTGCTGGATGGCACTTTGGTACTCACTCAGGCACAAATTCACAGAGTCTCTGGTAAACCAAACGGCTGGATGGACGGGTCCCGCAGCCGGCTGCAGTGTCTTTGCTCTCCCCGGACAGGTTGATGGTGGCTGTCTTTCCCTGCACCTGTGTAGAATGTGTTGACTCTGATGGCTTCCCAACGGTAGTCCGCTCCCCGGCGTATAGGTACTGAAGGACCCCGTGTTGCCCGCAGGCGCTGGCCCTTGGATTTCTAGCCTATGGTGGTGGATTTTTATCCTCACTACGTGGACTGTTGCCTTCTGTCGGGTCTTGGGTGTTAGGAAACCGCTGGGGTTCCGGTCACTCTCGGATTTGACTGTTGTCGGCGGCTTCAAGCCTAGTCGGGGTCCGATGGCCCTGCCTTTGTGCTTAGCTTCACTCCGCTCCCCAGTTCGGTACCGGCGGGCCACCGCCCGACCCCGGTCCTACGGTTCCGCAGAGGTCCAATAACTCCTGCAGATGGCCACCACCGTCTGCCGACCTTGCTGACAGTGCCTGGGCTCCAACCCAGACACCAACAGTTTCTGTCCTCTCACTTTCAACTCTCAAACGAATCTGTCACTTTTCCCGCCTCCAGGCCTGTGAACTCCTCGGTGGGTGGGGCAACCGCCTAGCTCCGCCCCACCTGGTGTGGACATCAGACCCTGGAGGGAGGCAACAAGGGTTTTGTTTGACTGATGTAAACTATCCAGGGGAGGGGGTGTATGTGGTGTTATGTCTGTGACTACCTGGCTAGTCCAGGGCGTCACACTTGCACACCTCAGGCAAACCAGACCACATTTACTTAGCATTAGTGGTATAGTGGGCGCTACCAGAGCCTGGAACCAGACAAGTATTAAAGCCCCTAAATATAATAATAGCTGTTGAGTGTCCCATTAAAACAAAAATTATCCAAGGACCCCCATTAAAGTATTACAGCCCCTGGAGTACTCATTCCAAAAGAACTAATGTCACTTTTCTTACAGAATCCCACCCCCTGCAAAAAAAAAAACTTTTTTGCACCTATTCTTAAAAATCTAGTCCTCTTCCCCTCTACTACAAAGCAGGTTGTCATAGACAGGCAATGCCTTGTACCAGGACGCTGACATCTTTTAGGCACTACACAAGCCTGTGGTTCACAGGAAGGAGAATGGAAAGGCGTATAGCTCTCTGCTCTACCTCAAGATTAAACTGAAAGAGATAACTCATTAGGTGCCAAATTGTCTTTGCTTGACTCCTGGGCTTGATCCAGTGCCCTCTGGTTGTTTGGTCGGTTTTCCTCTTTGTTTGACCACAGCATGTTTTGTATTGGTCCAACTGCTGTTAGTTCTATTGTCTTTCCTTTGCCTTTCTGTTTTTCTGTGTTCATTTGCTTGTTTTGTTTTCCCTATCACATCTTAGGAGGGACCATTAATACTTGCAAAGCACATGCATGCCTCAGTGCTAGCTGTATTCCTAGGTGGATGGATGTTTGAAATCCCAGCTCAGGATAATTTTGCAGAGTATCACTTTTACTTTTCCTTACATTTTGTTAATATGTTTGACTTCCAAGCATACTGCCATTCTGTTTCGTTGGGGATTTGGAGGGGTTATCTGTGCGTCTTTTTGGATTCCGGTTTCTTCTGTTTCCTGTACGACTGTGAACACATCTTTAGCCCTGTGTCTCATACTCTGCCTGTGTACACTTATGTTTATTGGGGTCTTGTGTTAAACTTGATTTATAGTTTCTAGTGCAATTAAGGACACTCGGGGTCAGCCAACGACGTTGAGTGGGGGCACCATTGCGTAACTTTTGTGTGCCATCCTTGACGATCAGGCAGGGACAACAGAGGGTCAGGTTTAAGGTACTCCTAGTCTGTATAGGAACCTGTGGTTAACATATCCCTTGGTTTTGTCATCCTCATGTGAGTGGAAGGGCTCAGTCATAACACAAATACTTTGATTGCTAATAATTCCACAACAGAGAGGAGAAATTAAAAAAAATAATGTTTTATTCCACTCTGCAGTCACTATTACGTGTGTGTCCAGTTCAACATTAAAAATAAAAAGGTGAAAAGTCCTTTCTTGCCTTTCCTGTCCTGAGTCTGGGCACTACTCATTTGTCCTGGGTATGCTAAACTTTCTTGTGCACCAGGTGGAGCTTTACAAGTAGCCTGTGTCTAGGAATTAAGACTTAGTTTGTCTGTACACAACCTGTTCCCAGTCTTCCAGGACCTGTCTACATCTCAGTGGTCAGTCACTAGGAAATCTATCTGCTTGCAACTTCCAGTATCCCAGCTGTCTGCAGTCTCCAGTATGCTTCTGTAGCACCCCTGAGACCATCAGGGTGCTACAAGGTTCTGCATCCCCACCAGGATGCGGGGCCTACCCCCTTAGGTACCCAGAACTCCAGTGCCGATAACACCAAAAACCAAGGTAATCCCAGTTTTCCCAAATAATCCCCATACAAGGGTACATAGCTAGGATGGGATTATGGATGGCTGCCTGGAAGTGGAGCAACTCCAGTCCACTAGTTGACCAAGTGGGAGAGGCAGACTGTGGAGAGTAGTCGGGAACACAGGAAGTCAGGAGTTGAATAGTGACAGCAGAGCTGTAAAGGTGGAAGTGAAGGGACTCCCTGACGCGGGTTAACGGTGACCTGGTACCCAGGAGAGATGATTGCCGGTGGAGTACAGTGGAGTACTCCCGGAACTACACACCGACGGGGGACAGGAAAGAGCTTCAAGCTGACCTGTTAACACCTGCACAGCGAGGGGACATCAAGGACCTTGTTGACCCTAAAGAATCCAAAGACTCTATAGCAAAAAGAGAGCCGGGGACAGGACCAGAGACTCCATCCCCACAGGGTTCACGCTACCGTCAGGCGGACAGAAGTGGACAAACCACAAACCGGGGACCTCCAGTGTTCTATACCACGGGGACCCGCTTACCAGAGACAGGTGCAGGGAAAGAAGGTGAAAAAAGGAGGGGAGCCAGCACTGCTTATGAATGGCATGCAACAATAAAGAAATAAAAAGTGTAATATTCACAAATTCATTCCTACTGCAACAATTCAAATGAGATTTTTTGAAAATGATTGATCAATGATTTGAGCCCCCCTGCCCCGTCACGGCAAATCTCTATAGGGGGGTCCCTAACGCTATATTATAAATTATTATTGTACCATAAAGGTCTCATATAATGAGCAGGACCATATGAAAACACCACCTACCTGAGACATGTCAGAACCGCTCCCATGCTGCCAGGACTGACAACCGCGAATAAAGGCAGCCCAGGTGCCAGTGTGTGTGGCAGAACCACACACACCAGCACAATGTCAGGACTGGCCCTCACAGTGCCAGACCAGCAAACATGGATGAGGGCGGAACAAGGTTCAGGCAGGTGGTGTCTAAATAATGATGCCTTGGTGCAGGAGGCGGTGGCTGTGTGTGAACAAGCACCAAACTGAATTTTGATGGCGACAGAAGGAATTTGCAAACCACACTGTGCGTGCACAAATCAGGGGGCAGGGGGGCTCAAATCATTGATCAATCATTTGCAAAAAATCTCATTGAATTGTTACAGTAGGAATGAATTTGTGAATATTACACTTTTTATTTCTTCATTGTTGCATGCCATTCATAAGCCGTGCTGGCTCCCCTCCTTTTTTCGTTTGCAGGGAAAGAAGGTACCAGAGAACCAGACTGGCACTGGGACGATGGGGACCTGGAGGTGAAACCAGCCGGCCTCGGGCAGCCAGTTAACACCCAAAAAGTGAGTAAACCAGTTACACTGAATACCTGTCTGGACTCCTTCTTCCGATGCCCACCGCACCAAACACCCGCTGGGGCAATACCCTATTTGCAGAGGGACTACCATACTAGCTGCAATACCATCAGCACCAGTAGAGACACTGCAGCAGCGGCTCCCTACATTTAGTCTCAACACAGCAAGTGGCATCAAGAATAACTTATTCACAAATCCCCTGTAAATATCGCCATTACAAAAGGGCCCAGGGCACGGAACCGGAAAACAGCCAACATTGTGACATTCTCATGGAGAGACACTGCCCGGAACCGAGTACCCCATATCCCTAGGTGCTACACTTCCTGTTGACTTGTCACTTTCAGTACCTGTGCTACATATTTCGGTCATCTAGGAGCTACGCAACCTGTCTGCAGTGTCCAGAACATCACCTGTCTGCCTACAGCTTCAAGTACCTCTGCAGCCTGTTTGTGGTCTTGTGGATATCACCTGTCTGCCTACAGCTTCCAATACCTCTGCAGCCTGTCTGTGGTCTTGTGGATGTCACCTGTCTACCTGAAGCTTCCAGTATCTCTGCAGCCTGTCTGTGATCTCCAGGATGTCACATGTTTGCCTACAGCTTCCAGTACCTCTTCAGCCAGTGTTATCTAGGATGTCACCTATCTGCCTACAGCTTCCAGTACCTCTGCAGCCAGCCTATGGTCTCCAGGATGTCACCTGTCTGCCTACTGCTTCCAGTACCTCTGCAGCCTGTCTGTGGTCTCGTGGATGTCACCTGTCTGCCTACAGCTTCCATTACCTCTGCAGCCTGTCTATGGTCTCCAGGATGTCACCTGTCTACCTACAGCTTCCATTACCTCTGCAGCCTGTCTATGGTCTCCAGGATGTCACCTGTCTACCTACAGCTTCCAGTACCTCTGCAGCCAGTCTGTGGTCTCCATGACATCTCCTGTGTGCCTGACACTTCCAGTACCTCTGCTACCTTATTCCTGTTTCCCAAACGTTTGCTACCTGTTTCCAGCATGCCTCAACTGCCAACTGTACCGACATCAATGGCCCATGTACCCACCCAGGCCTTGAGCTTTGAGGATCCACCTTACCTAGTGAGCCTAACATCCTTTAAGTTTGTAAAATTGGACTTCCAGCTGCATCTCTCACAACATTCAATGCCTTTGTATCTTTTTGTATGCTTTTACTTCTTTGTCCAAGGCATTGATGTCTTGTTATCTTTCTGGACTGCTCTCCCAACCACTTCACAATTTAAATTGTAATTATACAAAATTAAATTAAAAAATAAATAAAAAGTAAAGTAGGAATAGAGGAACAAGTGCTGGGATACTTTATTTTCTTATTTTTCCCTGTGTTTGTGCTCTTTAAAGGAATTCTTTTAAAGAATATATTTTCGGGGGGTTTTGCTTTTGCTTTTTTCAAACTCTTTGAACTCAGGATGGATAGAAAACTTGACAGTTTAGGATTTGCTTTTATTCCAGTTTTGGTTCTCCAAGCAACTAATCCGCTTCACAAAGTGATTAGTCATCCTCAAGGACGCGTCTTCAAATAAACTGGGCTTCCTTATTTACCGTATTAGAGCGTTTGCGAGGATTGCCTCGTAGACAAAATGGATAGCAAAGAACATGAACGTGTAGGTGCTCAAAATCCTCCTCCAAAAAAGCAGCTCCTATCCAAGAACTCAGAGAAGAAGCATCAGTCTTCTAATCAAAACACAGCTTCATATCATATACGGGCATGGAATATGGATCTGGGCAGGACGTGCTGCATGTGCTTACCAAAATTGCCTAATTCATAGGCTTATTTGGAGTGTTGTAGGCTATATGGACATCTTTTCCTTCATCATCCATGCTTTTTTTTTTTTTTTTAAATTTGGTTTGGACCACAATTTTTGAAGTCAACCCTCTTGGCTTTCAAATAATCAAAAACCAAAAAGGAGCATTGATATTGGGGTTTATAACAGCCTAAGAAGCTGTGATTTGGCATTGCCGAGTTTGCACCAGGCAGGATTGTGGTTTTCCGCTGAAAACAGGATGGTAAAAGGTGCATCTGATGTACCACTTTTCTGCTGCGAATCTGGTTAAAATGTATTATTTTATGAGCTTAACCTATTTCCTGCTAAGTGGAGACCAGGGCAAAGCCGCCCTAAAAAACACCAAAACCCAGCCTTATGTGCTCGTTCGGCAACCAATTTATTGGCTTTGCCCTAAAATAGAATGCAAAACGTGAAAATGTTTATGAAAAAATTATTGCCAATATTGCATCTCAGCTCCATTCCTTTAATAAAGGATAAAAAAATGTAATACCAGAAACAGACATTTTACAAAAAAGTGGCACTCTTTCAAGACAGGAGAAAAAAATAAACTTTTTCTAAACTCATACATCAGCTGAAGATACCAGTACTTTTCAGTAGACTGTATGAAGTACCGTATTTTTCATTTTATAAGAAGCTCTGGATTATAAGACGCACCCAAAATTTAGAAGTAAAAAAATTTGGAGTCTGTTTTATAATTTGGTGGTGCCTTAATAGAGGCAAGGTCACAGGAGGCAGGGGCAGTGCTGGAGTACGGCGAGACTGCAGGCAGTGCAGAAGGGAGGCCCAGCTACTCACTAGGGGCAGCTGGCACTGCTCTGTGCTGGTGCTCGCTGTGGGCGTTGAGATTGAAGAGGTCAGCAGTGTGGGCTTCAAAGAAATGGCGGCTGGAGTTGGCGAGTGCAAAGATGAGAGCTTGGGCCGAGAGCTCCATCTGCGCAAGCTTCAAATCTGGGCGCCATTACTTGAAGCCCGCAATGCCGATATCTTCAGAATGGCCTGTGCCTTGCTGCCCACTGCACAGAGCCTCACTGCCCGCCGCACAGAGCCTCACTGCCTGCTCCACAGCACCCGCAGCACAGCATTGCCCTGCCTCCTGCGACCCCTTTCCACCACCCCCCCCGGTAAGCTACATTTGGATTTTAAGACACACATCTCATTTTGCTTCCAAATTTTTGGGAGGAAAAGTGCATCTCCAAAATCTGAAAAATACGGTAGTTAAAATTATTGTGACGGCTGGTGAATGTGAACCCACTGCACCACTAGCAGGGCTTAACGTGGAGGAGCACGACTAAGCGACAACATGGTATTCACTAGAGCCTTAGATGGTGAGAATAGGTTGGGCAGCAGGTAGTCGCCAGGTATCACTTACAGGGCAGTCCCCGGACCTGCAACAGCCTTACTGACTGGTCAAGGCAGGAGTGCGGGGTACAGAGGGCACAGAAAGAAGCGTAGTCAAATAGTCCGAGGGCAGAGCATGCAGCACAAGCTCAGAATACAGATCAGAGATCAGAAGTAGAGAGGTCAGATGAAAACAAGAGAACAAGCCAGGTAAAAAAAAAAAAAAAAAAGAGTAGAGCTGATACAAGCGAAGACTTAGTGAGAACACCGGAGAATTAAAAACCAAGTTCATGCTCCATATGAAGGGAAAGGTTGCATGCTATATCCCTTTCTGGCAGGGAATAGCACAGGGAAGCTAAACCCTGCAGGACATGTAGCGCCCCAGGGTCGAGGGGGTTAACCCGTGCTGTGGCCGGGTCGGTGGTGCAGATCCTCTGCCTCGTCACAGGGTGGCCTGACCCATTTTTGTGACCCCTAGGCATACAGAAAGGAGGGTGGAGGGTGGCAAGAAGGAAAGTCTCCAGATAATTGTGACGCCACCTGCGGTTGCGGCCAGGTAACAGCCACCGCTGCTGTTGCTGTCCTCTGGGGAAGATATCTCTGCAGCTAGGGTAGATTTGCTTCCCGCAGGTGAAGCTAGGCCCCAGGGATAGGATGACAGTGGAACGGAGTAATTCGGTAGGAGTGCAGGGCTGAGGGCTACGACAAGAACTGAACGACACAGGTTGGATTCTCTTTTTACCTTTTACTGGTAAAGTAAAAGGATTTGGTGGCCGAGTCAGCCAGGAAGCAGCAGGGGGATTTCTCTCTGCTCGGTGGGTATAAGCCTCCTTCTATGCCCAGTTGTAGGTCGCTGTGGCCTGAAGCCGCACAGCGTTCCTCTTTCTAAGTGTGTTAAGTCTTCCGTCTGACGGATAGCGCGAGCCGGTGCGGGGGCAAACTCTGTAACATTGACCCCGGGCTCTTTCTTGACACTTCACCTCCGGATTTTAGGTGGGCCAGAGCAGGTGAACTCTTCTGCCCTCTGGCGTTACTACTGGACCGTTCACACCCAATAGTCTGGGACGCCGGTGTCCCACTCTATGCGCTCGGTCCTGGAGAGCTGGACAGCAGCTCTCAGACAGCGACCGTTCTCTTTGTTTTATACTCCTGTTCTGAGGTCTGGCTTCCCGTTGCTCACTAATCCCTCCTCCAAGTCAGTATGTCCAGAGAGGCTCCCTTCAACGCAGGTTATGAGCTCCCCTACTGGTCCGGAGAAGGAAGTGGTGTTGCATGTTAGTGTACCAGGCAGAGATTTCCCCACTGTTTCAAAGCATGGCATTGCCCCCAGGGATGAGAACAATGCCACTGTGGCTCCCAAGACCAGTGGGGTGCCACAGACACAGCAGGGTTAGGCTAGGTTCACACACTGCGTTTTTTTGACGCTGCGTTTTTGTGCATTTTTTGCGGCAAAAAACGCACAAAAACTCGGCCAAAAACGCACGCGTTTTTGCCGCAATTTGGTGCGTTTTTTGCTGCGTTTTGCTGCGTTTTTGCTCACTGCGTCTTTATGCGGTTTTTATCAGTGAACAAAAAAAAAAGGTCTGATGTAATTTCCTTCTTCAATATGTTCTTCATTCTCCACTAGTGTATGCAGGAGAGCAGACAGCTGCAGAACTACAAGGCTCAGCATACTCCATCCAATAGTGTATGCAGGAGAGCAGACAGCAGCTGTCGAACTACAAGGCTCAGCATCCTCCTTCCAGGACTGTATGCAGGATTTCTTTGCCCCCCCAAACAAAAAAAATGACGTGGGCTTCGCCATATTTTTGTATGCTAGCCGGGTACAGCAGGCAGGTACGGGCTGCCCCCAACCCCCAGCTGCCTATTTGTACCCGGCTGGGAACCAAAAATATAGAGAAGCCCTTTTTTTTTTTTAATTATTTCATGAATTACATGAAATAATTAAAAAAAAAAATGACGTGAGCTTCGCCTAATTTTTGTGTCCAGCCGGGTACAACTAGGCAGCTGGGGATTGGAATCCACAGTGCAGGGTGCCCATGCTTTCTGGGCACCCCCTCTGCGAATTGCAGTCCGCAGCCACCCCAGAAAATGGCGCTTTCATAGAAGCGCCATCTTCTGGCGCTGTATCCAACTCTTCCAGCTGCCCTGATGCCGGGTGGCTCACTGGGTAATAATGGGGTTAGGGCTAGCTGTAGATTATCAGCTGGCCCTAAGCCCGAAACTCATGGTGCCACGCTAATATTAGACATGGCCACCATGAATTTCTAGTAAAGATAAAAAAAACACAACACACAGAAAAATATTTTTATTAGAAATAAAACACAACACAATTAGTGACTCCATCTTTATTGAAATAAAGACCCTCCCCTCCACAGTAATCCTGGGTCAGGGTCCTGCGCCGTCCAATCCGGATCCAATATCATCTGATCGGTTTTCTGGAAGGCAAAGTGATCAGATGATGTGTCAGGATCAAGTGTCTGAATCACATCACACATCAGCTGATTGCATAAAAGCCGTTTATACAATCAGATGATGCATCGGTGCAAAAAAAAAAATACTCACTTATGTGCTGATTACCGGCAGCTCCTAGAGTGATTGAAGGAGTCTGATCCCCTCCGATCGCTGCAGGAGCTGCCGGTAATCAGGGATGAAGTCTCCTGATGCATCCGCTGATAGGTTAAACCGGCCGGCCGCTGGCGTCAGCCCGAGACTTACGATCAGCTGACGCGTCAGGTGACTGCATCAGGTGATCCATCGCCAGGTCCTGCATCCTGCAGGCATACGTACCCGGGGAGACTGCACACACCCGGAGCGGCGGTACCGGGAGGAGGATCTGGGAGCGGGCATGGCACCGGGAGTCTGCTGACAGGTGAGTATGACTTTTTTTTTTCTACTGTTCACTTTTGATTTCGCAGCTGCCTCCACCTCCCGCCCGTACATGACGCCGCACGGCAGCATACATGCACAGGACCGGAGGTGGAAGCGGCGGTGACGGTACCGGGAGGATTCACGCTTCTGTGTTTACTGACAGAAGGAATCCTCTTCCTGTACACGTCACTTTACTACCCACCTCCTGCGTTTATAGCTGCGTTTTTGGTCTTAGAAACGCACTAAAACGCACCAAAACGCACCTATTTGCGTTTCTCATTGCGTCTTTCAACATCCCATTGCACTCAATGGATGAAAAGCGCAGTGAAAAACGCGGGAATAATTGACATGCTGCGTTTTTGTGGCACCACAAAAACGCAGCTGAAAAAAAATGCTGTGTGCAGACAGCAAAAATGAAAACTCAGACTTTGCTGGGGAAGCAGTCATGCAGTTTTCTGAGCAAAAACGCACCCGAAAAACGCGCAAAAACGCCGCGAAAAACGCACTGTGTGAACTTACCCTTACATTCCTGCAGAATCTGGCCGCGCTCCCTATAGACAGGTGGAGACTGCAGGAGAGTGCAGCAGGACAAGGAGTGCTGCAAACATTGGCTTCCATGTATAGGCCTGAGGCTAGGTGGAGTAGCGTAGTGAGTAGCCGGCGCAGAGAATGTGTGCAAGTTACTGGTGTGACAATGATGGACCCCGCTATCCGTTAAATAAGTCCTTCAGATGCTGTTGGCATCAGTTATGTAATGGATCCTAGTATAAACATAATAAATAGGTACTCTGCAGTAAGTAAATAGTAGTACATGTTAAAACTATAGGGTACTTAGTGCACACCATTTTGATCAAAAGAACATAAGCGCCATCCCACCGAAACTCGGTATACTCAATCTGGATAGTCTCTAGCTCTAGTATTTCACCTCGATATGTGCCAGCAGGGCTCAAAGTAGACAGGGACCTGGACCTGACTGTTTTGTACCTGCCTGTGAAAAGCTAAAAAGACAAGGTGCACTGCCCAAAGAAGAGTGGCCCCTCCATCAAATGTATTAAGTACAAGAAACTAAGGCAAAATAAAAAAAAAACTGGGCCTGCATACTTCTTTGTATAAGTGCAATATGTAGGTGCATATTCACACTGTGGCCATTAACAAACAAAGCCTATCACAGAAACAATAGAAATATACGCTGCAGTAAGTAAATAAATAGTAGTAGTACATCTAAAATCATAGGGTACTTGTTTGACACTATGCTGATCAAATGATTGTAAATACCATCCTACCGACACAAGGTGTACCCATGTCATGAGTATGTCCCGCTCTGGGGAGACTTCTGGCGAGTCTGGGACCAGAAAGTCAACGCTTTATTAGGCAAAGGTCTAGTGAATCTACTTTCTTATAATGCTATAGGGGTTAAGGACTCTTTTCTATCCAGTTGTCCTTTGGAGCCTTGATCTCAGGTGCAGCTCTTTTGTGATAACTCCCCTTTGCTATAAAACGTCACGTGTCTGACGTCTGTTATAGAATCCGATTCTTATAATGACCACTTTGGAAGGAGCCTGTCTCTGGAAGAAGCTGAGAAGTCATGACTATTGCAGCTGTGGTGTCGAGTTGCATTAAAGGAGCTTGGAGTGTTTTCCTTTTTTGTGTCTTCTTTACTGTGTGTTGCATTATTGCAGTGGTAAGACTAGTGTTCTCGCCGGCCTTCTCATTAGCCAGGGTGAGTTTAGGGCAGAGAGGGCCTAGGCATGTGACTGTGACAGAGGGTGAAGGACCCTGTCATGGGGTCCTTTCCCAATATAACACAATCAACAGCGCAAGAGAAGAGTGAATAATCCAAAGAACTTTTATTCCATGCAAATTAGAAGGTCCATAAAATAATCCACCACACAGAGGGTAAAATAGTCCAGTAATGGCATAAATGTCCTGGGGATGAGTCACACTCCTCCAGCAGTCCGTTTCCACGGAAATCGGGTTTTCTCAAAGTCTCTCTGGGATATCCGCTTCTCGCACAGTAAACAACTCTTACTCCTTCTCTATTGTCCTTCTCAGCCTGACTGAATAATCCGTCAGGTAAGCAGAGAGGTTGGGTGAATTCCAGGCCCCCCTCCCACAGACCTAGGGACAGAAGCACTGTAGGGGGTGAATAACCTGCAGACAGGACAATGTACACATAAGGCAACATTCCCAACATCTGAACATACACAACCCATCATCACAGACCCGTAAGGGCAGTACAAGGCACGGAGCAGGACCAGGACCTTACTTTGTTTTTCAGATGTTACCTCTTGAACGGAACACATATGGAATTGCGGAACGTTCCAGCTAGTATTGTGGGAATCTCATAAACATTTTAACCAAAGGATTAGTTACATAATAAATCTTCATGTTTTATAAACACATACAAATAAAAGTAGCAAGTCATAGAATCTGATGAACGACATTTCGGTGTCATTTTGCTCGTTACATTCATCAAATGCTGGTAATGTGGTTTCTGGAGTTTGTAATTGGATTGGCGGGCGCTGCTAGTGGGCACCGGTTCATGTGCGGAGAAATTAGAGATTCTAACTGGAGACTTTAGCAGACTTACACAACCTTACGCATATTCTCTGAGACGTCTGCACTCAATCTCTACTATGATAACATGTATTATTCATATCCATTATATATTTATAACAATTACATATCATCCATCAGAGTACTGAATTTTTAATCCTTTACATCTTTTTTTCTGCTGGGGGGGGGGGGGTTGGTCGTCAATTAAATTCTACACATGTTCGGTTACATAAGCTGCCAGTCTGGTTCAGTAAAAAAAATGCATGATTACAGGTTTTCTGCTCTTGTCTATATATTTATGTCTATGCCATACATATACTTTGCATAATATATTACTATAATTACATGTAGTGGATTAGCTGTACTTAGTACCTAGCCGCTGAGACCCCCTTTGCCATATAATTAGGCACCAGTATAATGAATAGCACATGTAGGCGAGATAACCATCTCAGATTGTGTTGTAATTGAAGCCTGTGCTGCACAGATGGTTTGTTTCCAAATCCATAGTTTTTCAGATTCACACTAGAGATAGGGGGCGCTGTTGTAGTGCTCTCAAAAGAAAGCATCTGGCCTGGAGAAGGGTTAGAAATAAGCCTGCAAGTGACAAAGTTACCAATATTTCAAAATTTGATGCCAAGGTTTATATTTTTGATTTGTCTGAAGGTTGGGACAGTGAAGCTGGGGCTGAGTTAGCAGGGGCTCATGTGACACGACAATGTTACGCAAGCCCTGGGAGAGTGTGTCGACACTGCTGGAACAGCACCATGCAGGAGGAGAGTATAATGCCTGCTTTACACGAATCGACTGATCGTGTGATTTTACGATTGATCGTACCCGTCCCCGTCGTTTGTGCGTCATGGGCAAATCGCTGCCCGTGTCGCACAAAGTCGTTAAAGCGCCGTCACACGCACTTACCTACTGAGCGACCTCGCTGTGGGCGGCGAACATCCACTTCCTGAAGGGGAGGGACGTTCGGCGTCACAGCGACGTCAAACAGCCGCCGGCCAATAGAAGCAGAGGGGCGGAAATGAGCGGGACGTAAAACATCCCGCCCACCTCCTTCCTTCCGCATAGCCGCCGGGAGCCTCAGGATGCAGGTAAGCTGTGTTCATCGTTCCCGGGATGTCACATGGAGAGATGTGTGCTGCCCCGGGTACGATGAACAACCGGCGCCATTTTAATTAAACAATTTTTTAAAACTGAACGACGAGTACACAACTCACGATTTGTGAGCGATTCTGCATTGCTCGGAGGTGTCACACAAGACGACGTCGTGAACGATGCCGGATGTGCGTCATGAAAACCGTGACCCCCGACGAGGCATTGCACAATCGGTCGTCTCGTGTAAAGCAGGCATAAGTGTTATTTTAATGAGGTCAAATATGGCGATTGAGAAGGAGTTGTCTGAGCAGTGGCCAATCCCTTTAAATTATTGAATTATTCTCATCTATTATCTTACTATTGCAATATTTCTCACCATCCAGGAGTCATGGTGTTAGTGGAGAGCAGGGGACCGGGGTTCCTAGACTGGCCCTCAGGCAAGGGGACCCAACTATCCTTAATCCCAAAGTTATCTTTGATGGTGAGGATATCTGGCCCACCTTCCCTGCCCTGATCCTGACCCACCCTGATCTAATACCTACTCCCAACAAACCCTAGAGAGGGCCAGGACAGGAGTGATAACATCAACAGAATTAGACAAACAGCGAAACCAAATCTCCTTCTCACGGCGCACACACACACACACACACACAAAGGTATAAGACAAAAAGAGCTTAGGAGGAAAATAAGAGCATGGAGGAAACAACAAGACAATGGGAAAACTCCACAACAGCTCCATGGACAAAGTAATACAATCACCAGCAGTACTGGGAAACAACAGCCCACTGACCGATTTACCAAAAGCTATAGTCTGCATGAGAAGACAGGCTCCACCATCTTAAAAAGGCGAGAAGTGACTGTGATAATCTCCCACAACATGTGATCCAAGAGGTAACAAGCAGAGATTAACTCCTGCAAGCCCGATCACTAATTACAGCACAGCTGGTCGATGCCCGAGCCTGTCTAACTCAGAAGCACCAAAAGAGGCATAGTGAGTGTGCACAGCATCAGATGCCGCCATGACACTCGGAGAGTTTAGAGCCAAACACTGTGTGACACAGGGGTTTCAAACCTTGATGACAAAAGTCCAAGAGGCTCATAATAAAATAATTCCACCTGATCCTGACATAAAAAATGCTGCAACTTTGCAAACTAGTCCTGAAAATTTTCTACAGTTTTGCCTTTCCAGAAATTAAATATAAGATTGGAGCATTTGCAGCCATAGGGAAGGTTGTCAGTAGGATACTTTGTGATCAGTGGAAGACACTAGCGATCTGACATCCTTCACTTAGGAGAGATGTATCAGATAAGATGAATTTCTGAAGAGATGCCTGTTACTTTTCAAAAGGATAGAAAATAATGGTAATCTATATACAGAAACATGGCATTTTACATCTCGACATCTACGGAGATCAATAATTTTACCTGCGGCACCGAAACCCTTTCCCTGCAATCCAGACAAGACATTTTCTAGTAAGGGATTTACATATTTAACAACAGCAAAGACAAAGGAAATACCTTGTGAAGATCCAGGAAAAATTGGTAATAATCCTCCATTAGAGAAATAATAGGAATGTTCCAGTGATAAATATATAAAAAGGAATTTATTCTCAGAGCTTTGAGCCCTTGAAAGTTTTTTTCCATCACTTTACAGTGAATCTGCCCGGTAATACATGCTGCCAAACCGTGGACAGAATGTGCTGCTGGAGAGACCAATCATACAGGCGGATCCCCAACGACTTCTCCCCACCCGCTGACAGTGACTGACAAGTGTATACATGCGCATATAGGCAGGGACTTACTGTATTTTCTGGATTATAAGACACACTTTTTTTCCCCCCAAAACTGGGGGGAAAATGGGGGTGCGTCTTATAATCCGGATATGGCTTACCGGAGCGTCAGTGGTAGAGTGGGGTCACAGAAGGCAGGGTCGGCGATACTGAGGGCTCGGAGGAGGGCGTGTCTCTGCAGTGGAGCGGCTCAGGAAGGTCAAAGGACAGAGGGTCGGCGATAACTGCGGACCCAAGGGTATCGTGGTGGCGGGTGCCATTGATCTGCCGGATGCGGGCTCTAAAGAACTGCCAGCGCTTAACGCAATGGACTTCAAGCAAATGGCCACAGAGGCCAATCTGTACACACACTGCCTCTGCGGTCATTTTCTTTAAGTCCATCGTGTCAACCACCGGCAACTCAATAGAGCCCACAGTGTGCTGACACATCAATGCAGCCAATGCCGCCACAATATCCCCAAGCCCGCAGTATCACTGACCCTCCTGAGCTGCGTTACCCCCTCCTCGAGCCCGCTGCAGCACCAACCCTCCTCACACTGACCTTCCTGAGCCGCGACACCCCCTCCTCCGAGCCCGCTACCAAGCCTACGTACACTGACCCTCATGAGCTGCAACACCCTCTCCTCCGAGCCCACTGCGGCACAGACCCTCCACACACTGACCTTCCTGAGCTGCGACACGTCCTCCTTCAAGCCTGCTGCAGCGCCGACCCTCTGTCCACAGACTCTCCTGAGCCGCAACACCCTCTCCTCTGAGACCGCTGCATTCCCGACCGTACCTCCTATGACCCTCCGGAGCCATTCCACCACTGCCACTCTCTCTCTAAGATATTATAAGACGCATTAGTGATATAAGACAGATTCCAATTTTAACATTAGTTTTTATCTATTTTCCTCCTCTAAATTTGGGGTACATCCTATTGTAAGGGGTAGTCGGACCCCCGGTAGTGAAGGAGCGGTTTTTCCCCCCTGAAAACGCCACAGTAGTATGGTAGCAAATTGTAAATGTTGATGGTAAAATGTTACCTGTCATAAACTGTTTCCCCACTAGGTGCCAGTGTAGAGCAGTGGTTCCCCTGGTAACAGTGGCAGGGAAGGAAGGGGCAGGGCAGCCTAGGTGGGGAAGGAAGGGTTCTGAATGCAGAGTCCAGTGTGCAGTGAGATGTGAGAGGCGAGCAAGCTCGGTCTGAGGTGACGGGGCAGAGTGTGGGAGTGAGACGAGGCAGTCAGCCTGAGTGAGTACTCTTGGCTAGAAAGCAGAGGAAACCCATGAGAAACGGTGGAAGAGTTGGGACTAGTCCGGAGCCGGTGGTGTGTACTAGAGTGGAGTGCAGCTATCAGGGGGATAACAAGTGGCCCCTGCAGGCGAAGGTTAGTGCCCTGACAAAGAAGTGGAGAGGTGAGAACTTATCCAGAGCCGGTAGTGTGTGCTGGATCTGTCCTACAGTAAATCCGGGTTAGAGCGCAGCTACTAGGGGGTTAACGTATGTCCCCTGCAGGCAAAGGAAAGTGCCCGTAGAGAAAAAGGAAACCGTTTTTGTAGAAAAGGACCTGTAACTTGTAACGTACTAAAGTAAACCTGCTGCAAACAAAAAGATGGAAGCTTTGTTTAATAAATCGGTGTTTGGTTTATCTGCTGCCTGCAATTGTCTCTTTCCTGACAGTGAAGAAGGAGCTGGAGAGCACAGAAAGAACGCTGTCATGAATGGGCCCCATGCATCCACACTCTGCCCCAACAACACACCTGTTTTGCAAGTAATGGCCGGGTCGGGGTTCAGCCTGCGGCCCAAAAGGCGAGGGGACCCGACTACACCCCCTGAGGCGCCCCCTGCCCCCGTTACACTATAATCCAGTGCGTCTTATAAAACAAAAAATATGGTGCTAATCCAGGGCAGTGAGTGGAGAGAAGCCGCCAGGGACCCGCCTGTAAGACTAGTCTCTCCAGTGGAGCTTAAGGTATGTTTTCTCTGACGCCGCAGCGCTTCTCAGTCAAACATACCTGCTGTGATAGTTCATCCAGTGCCCGATACTTGCTGCCCACGGTTTGGCTGTCAGGTTCACGTTAAAGGGCTCTTGCAGGCCACTGTATTTTTGCTCCAAGTGCTATCCATCAATAAATCGGATCACTCTCAGGCTAATGTTATTCAATGAGGCAGTCACATGTCCAAGTTTTTCCTCTGACCAAGAATTGGATTGCACTCAGCCATTCAAGTCTATGGCTCTGTGGAGAAGAAAAAAAAAAAAACACACACTATGATGCCAATTTTTACAAACTGACAGAAGAACAAAAATGAAGACATTTTGGGGTTTTTTTCCATCTCTAAGAAAAGCAGACCTCACTCTGATCAAACTCCGATCAGATTCTGATTAGTGTAATCCAGTAATGGCTAACCTTTTGAGCCTGGTGTGTCAACATTTGTTAAAAAAAAAAAAAAAAAAAGGAGCAGAATTCGGGTGTTGTGTCACTTCTTGAAGAATCCATAATTTTGTGATATTTGTAGCTCTAATAACAAAAAAATATCTAATAATGACTGCTGGGGGAAGGGGAAGAGAAGAGATAATCATTATCTCCTCTCCCCCCCAGCAATCATGATAATGTCTCCTGTAGTAATGTCGCCCATTTTTATCCTCTTTAGTAATGTGCTCATCCTTGTCCCCTGCAGTAATGTGCCCATCCTTGTCCCCTGCAGTAACGTGCCCATCCTTGTCCCCTGCAGTAATGTGCCCATTCTTGTCCCCTTCAGTAACGTGCCCATCCTTGTCCCCTGCAGTAACGTGCCCATCCTTGTCCCCTTCAGTAACGTGCCCATCCTTGTCCCCTGCAGTAACGTGCCCATCCTTGTCCCCTGCAGTAACGTGCCCATCCTTGTCCCCTGCAGTAACGTGCCCATCCTTGTCCCCTTCAGTAACGTGCCCATCCTTGTCCCCTTCAGTAACGTGCCCATCCTTGTCCCCTTCAGTAACGTGCCCATCCTTGTCCCCTTCAGTAATGTGCGCATCCTTGTCCCCTTCAGTAATGTGCGCATCCTTGTCCCCTTCAGTAATGTGCCCATCCTTGTCCCCTGTAGTAATGTGCCCATTCGTGTCCCTTGTAGTAATGTGCCCATTCGTGTCCCTTGTAGTAATGTGCCCATTCGTGTCCCTTGTAGTAATGTGCCCATCCCTGTCCCCTGTTGTAATGTGCCATTCCTTTTCCCCTGTAGTAACGTACTCATCCTTGTCCGATGTAGTAATGTGCCCATCCTTGTCCTAGGGGCAGAGTTTCTGATTCCAGCAATGTATCACATAGTTTACTGGATGCAGCAGTTGTGATATAATCACATTTCTCTATAGTAGATCTAGCAGAGCTGGTTATGCTGAGCTGTGTATAACCCCGTCCACACCTCTGAGTGACAGTTTTCTGTTTACATGGTATATTGACAAAAAGCAGCCAATCAGTGCTGGGGGCTTGGTTGGACTAGGAGGCACAAGACACATAGTCCTGTAGTGATAATCTCCTGCTGATAAAACACTGATTTTATTGAAACTACAAGTAGTCAAAGTAAGTGACATCACTGGAATCAGACTCTGCCCCTACATCATCGTGCTCTCATATTACTTACAAAAACCTGCTGTCAGATTCGCTATAAAAGGTGTAGTAGATTGTGAAAGTATTTTAAATGACACCGTGACCTCTCCGTCATGCACATGAATAGGAGACAGCATGCAGACCCAGTCACACAATGTAGGGAGCTGTGCCGCTCCCAATGTACAGCAGCCCCTTCATTTAGTGTATTGGTTTGGCTGCCATGAGCCTGACCATGGCCGACCTGCTATTGATGACCTGTCCCAAGTAGGGGCAAGTTTTTTTGTTTTTATTTTTGCATTGCTATACTCGTACAGGAGGTCATTTTTGATCATTCCATTGTGGTCTTTGCATATGATCCATCCTCAATATGAAGCAGTTTTGTGAGAAATATTATAGACACCAAGTGTCAGTCAGAAGATGAAACACCCTCCATAAGCACAGTGTAATCGGAGGTTTCGTCTGACTTTTGGGGAAAAATTGAAAACCGATAGCATCCTCCATCCAGAGACACACTTCTGCAGTGTTCACACTGATTTCAATCAGCTTTCTGAGCATATGCAATGGGAACCGAGCATTAGTAATGACAGGCACGGAAGGATAGCAGATTCCAGTCTCATCTTTTCTTTCCTTATCAGTGATTCTTGTGTAATACAGATTAAATGGCTGCATACTGGATAGAAAATGTGTAGCTCATGAGCGATGAGCTCAAACACTTGAATGGAATGTGTAATCAGAAAAAGAACCATCACTTAAATTGTTTCTTGTGTTAAATGTATTTTTGAAAATTCTTTGCACTGTTTTTTTCATGTCAAGAGCCATATTAATAAATACTGTATTTGACATCTTGCAATTCTCACACTGGCCACTGGGGGCTATTCAAGACTCCTTCCTGTTTCAAGAAATCCACCTGTAGATTTGCTAAAGCAGACTGCCTCTGACCCTCCACATGTAGATAAGATGTAAAAGACTGCCTCTGACCCTCCATGTGTAGACAAGCTGTAACAGACTGCCTCTGACCCTCCACGTGTAGATAAGCTATAGCAGACTGCCTCTGACCCTCCACGTGTAGATAAGCTATAACAGACTGCCTCTGACCCTCCACGTGTAGATAAGCTATAACAGACTGCCTCTGACCCTCCACGTGTAGACAAGCTGTAACAGACTGCCGCTGACCATCCATCTGTAGATAAGCTGTAACAGACTGCCTCTGACCCTCCACATGTACACTAGCTGTAATAGACTGCCTGTGACCCTCCATGTGTAGACAAGCTGTAACAGACTGCCTCTGACCCTCCACATGTAGATAAGCTATAGCAGACTGCCTCTGACCCTCCACGTGTAGACAAGCTGTAACAGACTGCCTCTGACCCTCCACGTGTAGACAAGCTGTAACAGACTGCCTCTGACCATCCACGTATAGATAAGCTGTAACAGACTGCCTCTGACCCGCCACATGTGGATTTGCTATAGCAGACTGCCTGTGACCCTCCACGTGTAGATTTGCTATAGCAGACTGCCTCTGACCCTCCACGTGTAGATTAGCTGTAACCGACTGCCTTTGACCCTCCACGAGTAGATTAGCTGTAACAGACTGCCTCTGACCCTCCACGAGTAGATTAGCTGTAACAGACTGCCTTAACTTAGTTAAATCCCAATGTCAATCTCGGACAGCAGGATTTAATACGTAGCGGCAGAAAGCACGTCATTCCCTGCCCCCATCGGCAGCCCTGTGATGTGATCTATGAAAATGTAAAATAAATTAATCTGATCAGTAAAGCATGCAACTCCCAAAAATAAAAATAATCAAAAAGTCATAATTACGGATTTTTGGTCACAAGAACATGGCAATAAATAGAGGTGCAATGTCCGATAATAGTGCCACGCTGTGCTTTGTGGTGGGTGAAAAAAAGGGACCGGAGTTTGATAAATTTAACAAAAACTAAGATTTATTGATATGATTAAAAATCATAAGCCTTCATCAGGTACATACACTTGTCATTACATATACCTGAAGAAGCCGTACACATTGGTGTAATGTTGATAAAAAAGGATTAGAGGGATTACCTAGGACTATTCCCCCCCACACACCCACGCAACTGGTATGGGGCTGGGGAAAAAAGGGGCAGTCCAGTCTTGAACATCCCCATCCGCGGCGCGGCATCCATCCATTTCACCCAACATGTGTGGCAGAGGTTAGAAGAATTTGTACGGTATATATAGAATATACAGTGGGTACGAAAAGTATTCAGATCCCTTTACATTTTTCACTCTGTTTCATTGCAGCCATTTAGTAAATTCAAAAATGTTCATTTTTTTCTCATTAATGTACACTCTGCACCCCATCCCCCATCCTGACAGAAAAAAAACAAATGTAAAAATTTTTGCAAATTTATTAAACAAGAAAAACTGAAATATCACATGGTCATAAGTATTCAGACCCTTTGCTCATACACTCATATTTATGTCACATGCTGTCCATTTCCTTGTGATCCTCCTTGAGAGGTTCTACTCCTTCATTGGAGTCCAGTTGTGTTTAATTAAACTGATAGGACTTTATTTGGAAAGGCGCACACCTGTCTATATAAGACCTCACAGCTCACGCTGCATGTCTGACCAAATGAGAATCATCAGGTCAAATGAACTGCCCAAGGGGCTCAGAGACAATTGTGGCAAGGCACAGATCTGGCCAAGGTTACAAAATAATTTTTGCAGTACTCAAGGTTCCTAAGAGCACAGTGGCCTCCATAATCCTTAAATAGAAGAAGTTTGGGACCACCAGAATTCTTGCTAGACCTGGCTGTCCAGCCAAACTGAGCAATCGTGGGAGAAGAGCCTTGGTGAGAGAGGTAAAGGAGAACCCCAAGATCACTGTGGCTGAGCTCCAGAGATGCAGTAGGGAGATGGGAGAAAGTTCCACAAAGTCAACTATCACTGCAGCCCCCCACCAGTTGGGCCTTTATGGCAGAGTGGCCCGATGGAAGCCTCTCCTCAGTGCAAGATATATGAAAGCCCGCATACAGTTTGCAAAAAAACACATGAAGGACTCCCAGACTATAAGAAATAAGATTCTGATGAGACAAAGATAGAACGTTTTGGTGATAGTTCTAAGCGGTATGTGTGGAGAAAACCAGGCATTGCTCATCACCTGCCCAATACAATACCAACAGTGAAACATGGTGGTGGCAGCATCATGCTATAGGGGTGTTTTTCTGCTGCAGGGACAAGATCACTAGTTGCAATTGAACAAAAGATGAATGCGGCTAAGTACAGAGATATCCTGGAAGACAACCTCTTCCAGAGCGCTCTGGACCTCAGACTTGGCTGAAGGTTCACCTTCCAACAAGACAATGACCCTAAGCACACAGCTAAAATAAGAGCCCTGACCTAAACCCAATTGAGCATCTCTGGAAAGACCTGATAATGGCTGTCCACCAATGTTCACCATCCAACCTGACAGAACTGGAGAGGATCTGCAAGGAAGAATGGCGGAGGATCCCCAAATCTAGGTGTGAAAAACTTGTTGCATCATTCCCAAGAAGATGGCTGTACTAAGATCAAAAGGAGGGTGCTTCTACTCAATACTGAGCAAAGGGTCTGAATACTTATGACCATGTGATATTTCAGTTTTTTTTGTTTAATAAATTTGCAAAAATTTCTACATTTGTTTTTTTCTGTCAAGATGGGGGATGGGTGCAGAGTGTACATTAATGAAAAAAACCATGAACTTTTTTGAATTTACCAAATTTCTGCAATAAAACAAAGCGTGAACATTTTAAAGGGGTCTGAATACTTTCTGTACCCTCTGTATATAAGAATATGGGATGGAATATTGTACAAGTACGCACCCATTATTTACGCTGTACCACCATACCCCTTCGCCTAGGACTCTGCACAAATCCTTACGTCAAGAGTGGCCATCTTTGCAGTCATTCTTGAAATAATCTCTGCATCTAGCTAACATTATTACACCATTCGCATTACATTTATATACATCAGAAAAATAAATCTGCAATGTCATAAACTCCACATTTACCATGATATAGCCCATTGTACAGAATTACATCCATCCACTCCACCGCCATCTCTCTGTATAAATGATCAGTGCCTTCTCCTTCCAAAGATACAGGACGGCCCTATCGTACCATCAGCATAAATGTATGTAATGTCTCTAAGTGCCTGGGAATATTCACCTCCACTACAGATCACAAATGTATCAAGAGATCGGAGATATGGAAATGAATACACGGAACAGCTGAAAATGTGTTAAGTGGGTGAGAGAGACGCTGATGCCAAATATAAATTAGGAAGGATGGGGGACAGGTTATAGCAACGGGAAACCTATTAAGTAAAATGATGCCATAAAGTGAAAAAAAAATGGTTGCATTTAGGAAAAAGATCATTTGGCAAGGGGACGCAATTCTTTATGTCACACTGTGCTGCACGAAACTTAATATTTACAGACGAGCAAATGAGTAACAATGATTTGAATTTTTGACTTTCAGTCTCCATATCTCACCATCCACTACAGCTTTGAGCGTGAGACGTCCTTCATTTTATAGACAATCATCTTGGCTATCTCATATACAAATGTGACTTATTCTGTTAGTATTTTGTAAATCCACCTTCGGCTTTCAGCATTGCCTGAATCCTTCTGGGCATGTACGCCATCAGATTCAGGTATGTCTACCGAAATCTGATTCCCAGTTCTCATCTACATGTTCCCAATGTTGGTGCATAGTGGTCAGATCTCTTCTACACGACCCCAATGTTGGTGCATAGTGGTCAGATCTCTTCTACACGACCCCAATGTTGGTGCATAGTGGTCAGGTCTCTTCTAAACTTTCCGAATGTTAGTGCATACTGATCAGGTTTGTTTACACATCCCCAATGTTGGTGTATACTGGTCGGCTCACTTGATGTATGTAGTTTTTCTTCAACTCTACCCACTAGTGTTGGATTTGGTTGAGGTTTGGGGACTGTGGAGGACAATCCAGCCCCTCTACTTCATTGTCATTGAACCATATATTTGCCAATGTCTTCTGATCTTTGTCCTGCTGGAACTCTATGTTGTCTTTCATACCCATAGTACTTGAGTGTACAAAGTACTCATCCTGTAGAATACTCACATATAGCTCAGCATTGAGACCACCATCCATCATGGTAAAATATCCAACGTCTTTGGTTGTGAAACAACAACCCCATATCAAGCTTCTTTCACTATACTTGGCAGTTCCATTCCTTGGTTGATTGTTAGCCCCTTTTTCCCTTATGTCTTCCAGACCCATTTGCACCAATCAGAGCAGTCTACTGACTTTCCTCTCATTGCTCCAAATCACCTGTTTCCAATCTTCTACTGTCCACTATAGATGTTTTTTGAAAACTTGAGCCGACACTTAAGATATTGAAGTTGAGGCTTCTATTTTCGGGCCACCATTCCAGATTTGTGTGAGGTGTGTCACACTGTGCTTCATGAACATTGGTGATCTCACTATGATGAAGCATACCAGCCGCCTCCACTGCCGTTTTTGTTGTTCCAGAACTGATAGACCTTATGATGAGCCAACTTGTTGATTTCAACATTTTGCCTGCACGCCCACCTCTTGGCTTCTGACTGGATGGATGAACTTCCTTTCATATTCTTCCAACTGTCATGGCCTCACATGATGCAGTTTAGCAATTTTCGTGTCTGCTATCGATGAGCTAGATGATGCGGTTTCTCTTTTCTTGGGAAATTTTCTTAATGGCTGCTCCTCAATTCGGATCAGTGACCTTTCACTTGGGAATCAACCTAATAACACACTGAGTTATTAGGGAATGTGAAAACAGGTTGTAATTTGTAGTATACAGGAAGAAAGATCTTTTCATCACCAGGAGCAAAACAGTAAAAATGCAGTGAAATGACAAGAATCTGTATAACTAATCATATGTTAAATAGTGGCAAGTCACATTTATGTATGAGATAGCCAAGATGATTGTTTATAAAATGAAGATCGTCTCACACACAAAGCTGTAGTGGATGTTGAGATATGGAGCTTGAAAGTCAAAATTTTAAAACATTGTTACCCTTTTGCTCATCAGTGTATTTGTGGATCATATTATATGGCCTTAAATAAGTCCATTATTTTCACTGATCTGCACCTTTATTAGACCCCTATGTGACTTGTCCAATAATTTTTCAAAAGGTGCAAGTTGAGCATAGGGATCTTATTTTCATGAACTGAAGCCCTCCGCCTTCTCATGGGTGAGGGTCCCTGTAGTAGGACTTGTCAGGTATTTGTGGCGTATTCTTTTCACATTTGGCCACTAGACTCTTCCTATGGCCACTGTTTCCTTGACTGGGAGGGATCCCAAATTTGGAATCTAATAGTGTAAAGGCATATGAAAAATACTTAATACTTTAAGACGATCTTCCACTTGGCATGAATATGTATTTTTTGTACATGGTGGAATTTGGCGAGATTTTTCTTTAGTTCCTGCACCCTTCCATTCCTGAGATGTGGCCCACTATTCCTGCATTTCTTGTTATCCAAAAAAAAGAGTGGTCTTCAGGAAGATACCCATAAATAGTTTAACGTCACAACCACATGGCAAAAAAAAGTAGGTGTCAGATGGAATTTTGCACAAACTTTGCTGACTAGCATGGTGGTGTTGGGCTCTGTTCAGATTGCAGATTCTGACACTCTGCCCGATTGTTCCTCTGGTGTCTGGGATAAACACAGGCAAACTCAGGTGTCGACCTGCTGTGTGCCGATTCATAAGCAGGTT
Organism: Anomaloglossus baeobatrachus; assembly: GCF_048569485.1. Lineage (NCBI taxonomy): Eukaryota > Metazoa > Chordata > Amphibia > Anura > Aromobatidae > Anomaloglossus > Anomaloglossus baeobatrachus. The sequence goes on along the minus strand of NC_134364.1, from coordinate 54,463,604 downwards.
AGCAAGAGTTAATCTCTGCTGGTCTGCTTGCTCCTTTGGTTATGTTGTGGGGAGACCTATCACATCTACTCCCCTCCTATTTATGCTGGCTGAAACCTTCCACCCATGCCAGCAATAGGGTATTCTATGTTTGTCAGTGAGGTGTGGTGAAAGTTATGCTCATTGCTTGGTGTGGTTGTGGAGTTTATCTCCATTTTGTGGCTTCCTTCCTGCTCTTGTTTTTCCTCCTGAACCTCTTATTGTCTTTATCTTTGTATGTGTGTGCTGCATGAGAGAGTTTTGGTTTTCCGCTATCGATCTTTATCCGTGTGGTTTCATCACAATCCTTTCCTGTCCTTCCCTCGGGGGCAGAGGAGGAGGAATCAGATCAGGACTGCTCCAGAGCAGGTCCAAGGAGGAGACTCCGGCTTCTCCACCATCAGGAGTATCCATAAGGTCATGGACAGCATAGGGGCCCTTAGTTTAATGAACAGCTTAGGAACCCCAATTCCTCGCTATCCCATAGTCATCGTGACAGTAAGTTTATATACAGGGAAGAAGCCATAGCTCAGAAACCGAGAAGCACAGAAAAAAAAAATCTGTATTGAGGAGAAAAGCGATATTTACAGCTGGTAAAATTTTTTTTTTTACATATTTATGGCAAGTAACAAGTCCTTTCTAAAAGGTATGTGTCACTCCAGGGCTATGGGGTACTCAGTCCTGGGCGATGTATTGTTGGGGAGATGTCACTGGGTGGCCGTTGCCCAGTTCCATGACCCTGGGGTCACTTTTAAAAGAGGGGTATATTTACAGGGGATTTCAAATAAAAGTTTTTCTCGTGACGCCACTTGCGGGTTGCGGCTATTTAGTGGAGCCGCCGCTGCACAGTTCTCACTACTGGGGCTGGTGTTGATAGCAGCCTGGATGTTGGGCCCTCCGCAAGTAGGGCCAGGCCCCAGGGGATAGAGAATGTTGTTGGGAGCGAAAAGAAGGTAGACCACACAAGGGATTGCAGTGTAACTGGTTCCTTTACTTTACTCATAGTAAGATGGTAGCTGGTAACGCGAGGAAGGCTGGTCTTGACCGCTGGTCCCCTTAGTTCCAGTGCGTGCCGGTGTGGTGACCTGGTGGCTCCTTTCCCCTGCACCTGTCTCTGGTTGGTGGTTCCCCATGGCTTGGAGCGTCTGGGGGTCCCCTCCTGGTAGTCCCTCAGTCTCAGTCCGTATAACAGGTAGCTTGAACCCTGTGGGGTTGGATTCCCTGCTCTTGTTCCCCGATTCTCCAGTTGCTACTGTGTCCCGAACTTTACAGTCAGTGAGGTCGTGGATGGTCCCCTCACTGTTCAGATTTTATCAGGTCTGCCTGGAGCATTTGCCTCACCTAGGATTCTGTACCCCGTCGGTACCATGAATCTGGGAGTACTCCACCGGCAACCACACGCCTGGACCCTCAGGTCACCGTTACACTCTCCTGTTAGTACGGTTGTGTCCGTCTCCTCTCACTTCCACTTACTGACTGCCTGACCCCTCCCCGCTGGTTGTCGTCTAGTAGACTGGATCGGCTCCACGCCTAGGTGGCCATCCTCTGAGTCCTACCCTAGTCTGTCATCAGTCTTGGGAATGGGGGAATAACAGGGATATGAATGTTTTGTTGTTACCGACACTGGTCTTTTGGGTCCAGGGGGGTAGGTCCTGCATGCTGGTGAGAATGCTGTACCTTGTAGCTCCTGATGGCTTCAGGGGCGCTACAGGTACTGTGCAGGGAAATAGGTCTCCTTTCTTCAGACACAGCTCGACCCTAGTTCAAGTACTGCAGCTCATCTCAATTCACAATACTTTTTCTACATAATGGAAAACCCCGTTCAAATGTGAGCAGCCCTTTAAGAACATTGTTTGGAGGGGATGCAAGAAACGAGCCGTGTCTGTGAAAGTAGACATGCTTCATTTGCATTACACCCTGCTATATATTGCTACCATCCTATTTGCTTTGTCAAGTGTAATTTTCAAGATTTATTTGCATTTTTCATTGTTACAAATGAGTTAACGCTTTCGTTGCCACCCGCCAAAGGAGACTATGCTTTGCGCCATCCGCTCTAGGAAAGGAGGGGTTAATTAATCCTGGGGATGTTGATAACACTTCCCAGTTCTTGACGTTACATGACTGGGGCAGGACGAGGGTCACTGCGGCCAACGTAATTGATTTCACAACATGAAATCAGATAGATAATCACATTGTAGCTCCTAATTGTGTCATTACGGGACAACATGATAAACCACCGCCGCCTGCAGATTACTCCACTTTTTGACACTTTATTTCTCAAGACTGCGGCGTCTCTGCTCAACAAATGTCAGAGCGCTATAATTTAATTTCAAGGCTGGTAGGAATACGGTTATGTTGTGACCCGAGCCAGAGGATGCATAATGAATAATCCAACACTTAACTCGCCCTGTTTACTAGAACATCAGCGACAAATGAATTGTTCTGACATTAAACAAATACAGAATCGGCAAAATGGAAGACCGACTGACGCGGGTGTGACACTCAATAACGGGGATCTATGGTTTCATAAAGAGATGAGCAAATCACTTTATGCAACCCCACTCCACCGTCCAGGTCAGTGCTCTCTGGACGCGGATAGGAGCTGCGTAAAATTTCCTGAACTTCCAAATTCACTGGTGCAGAGTTTGATTCGCCGTGTGGTGTGACAATCAATAACATGGAGCTATGGTTTCACATAGAGAGGAGCGGATCACTTTATGCAGCTCCGCTCCACAGTCCAGGTCAGTGCTCTCTGGATGTGGATAGGAGCTGAGCAAAATTTTCTGAACTTCCGAATTCACTGGTGCGGAGTTTGATTTGCTGCATGGTGCGACATTCAATAAACAGTGATCCATGGTTTCATATAGACATGAGCACATCACTTTATGCAACTCCGCTCCACAGTCCAGGTCAGCGTGAATTTCCTGACCTTTCCAATTCACTTGTGCGGCATTTGATTTGTTGCATGGTGTGTCACTCAACGACTAGGATATACGGTTTCATATAGAGATGAGCAGATTGTACCGCCCCGCAGGCTCGGCTGCGACCGCCGAGCCGCTCTGATCTGAGCTTACTCGTACTGCGGGTGGTGGCTCGAGCCTCTCACGGACCCGGGGTCACGTCGCTTTGCAAGGGAGTTGGCGCTCCACACGGGGACTTGGGTGAGGAGTTCCACGGCCAAGGCCGCGGTGGTTTGATTTGGGATGTAAGTTCCTGACGCCACTCACGGGTTGTGGTGATTGTAGACACCACCGCTGCGGTGAAGGTATGGGGGCTCCCGGGAGCGGTGTAATGGCGCAGCTAGGTGTTGACCCCTCCGTGGGTAGGGGGTGTTGGTCCCGGGGCCCGGTTGGCGAGGGCTGGGGTGCAGGGTGAAGTGGTGCAGTGCGGCACGGTGCGTGGCCCGAAGGCACTGGTGTACTCACTATGACACAAGACACTGGAGTCTCTGGTAAACCAAACGGAGTGATAAACGGGGCCCGCAGCCGGCTGCAGCTTCTCCCAGAATAGGTTGGTGGTTTCTGCCTTTCTCCTGCACCTCTGTGTGTAAATGTTTGACTCCTATGCCTAGACACCGGTAGTCCGCTCCCCAACTTGTATATGCCGTAGGAGCCCGTTTGCCCACAGACGCTGGCCCCTTGGGTCTCTATGCCTTGGCGGTGGCTTTACCTTGTATGGTTGGGCTGTTGTCTTGTAACGGGGTTTGTGTGGGATAGGTCCTTAAGTCCAGTCCGCAATCAGTTGATTTGACTCGGCCCTGTTGGTTCAGGGCTTTGTCTGGGTCTGAGTACCCATCCTGGTGCTCCGGTTTCCAATCGGTTCCCCGGTTCGGTACCAGCGCTACGGTTCCACCGGCTGTAATCCCAGCTCCTGCAGGCGGCCACCACCGTCTGCCTCCTTGCCAATGGTGACTGGGCTCCGACCCAGCCACCCGGTAGTCTCTTGGCAGGCCTGGACACAGGACTGCCCGTGAACTTGACTGCTCTCTACCTCCTCCAGACTACTCTCCTCTAGAACTTGAACTACTCTGTGTTTTCGCGCCTCCAGACCTGTAAACTCCTCGGTGGGTGGAGCCAACCGCCTGGCTCCGCCCCCCTGGTGTGGACAACAAACCTGGAGGGTGGTAACAAGGTTTTTTAGTTTGACTAATGTCACCTAATCGGGAGGGGGTGTGGTGTTGTGTGTGACTACCTGGGATGACCTGACTAGTCCAGGGCGTCACAAGATCACTTTATACAATCCTGATCCACCGTCCAGGTTACCGAAAATTTCCTGACCTTTCAAATTCACGGATGCGGCATTTGATTCGTCACGTAGTGATTATCATTTAGAAATGAGCGGATCACTTTATGCAATCCTGATCCACCATCCAAGTCAGTGCCCTCAGGGTGCAGATAGGAGGTGTGCAAATTTTCTGACCTTCCCAATTCATTGGTGCGGAATTTGATTTGCCATGTGGTATGACACTCAATAACAGGGATCTATGATTTCATAAAGAGATGAGCAAATCACTTTATGCAACCCCGATTTACCGTCCAGGTCAGTGCCCTCAGGACGTGGATAGGAGCTGCGCAAAATTTCCTGAACTTCCAAATTCACTGGTGTGGAGTTTGATTTGCTGTGTGGTGCAACATTCAATAAACAGGGGTCTATGGTTTCATATAGAGAGGAGCAGATCACTTTATGCAACCCTGTTCCACAGTCCAGGTCATCGCGAATTTCTTGACCTTCTGAATTCATTGGTGCAGTATTTGATTCACCGCGTGATGTGACACTCAATGACTGAGCTCTACGGTTTCATATAGTGATGAGTTGATCACTTTATGCAATCCCACTCCACCGTCCAGGTCAGTGCTCTCTGGACACGAATAGGAGCAGCGCAAAATCTCTTGACCTTCCCAATTCACTGGTGCAGCATTTGATTTACTGCATGGTATTGTTGCGGGCGGAGGGGTTCTGGGAACGCCGCTCGCCTCGGGGAATCGCTGGCGCTCAGGTCCGGTGCTTTTGCTCCTCGGTGGCTCAAGCACGGGGCTGTACCCGGGGGCTCGAGCAGCGCCTCCTCGCCCATGAGTGAAAAGGGGAGGTTTGGTGGTGGGATGTCGGTTGTGACGCCACCCACGGGGTTGTGGTGATGGTGGGCACCACCGCTGCTGGTGACGGGGGTTCATGGGAGCGATGGCGGGGAGCAGCTGAGGTGTTGGCCCTTCCGTGGGTAGGGGCTGTTGGTCCCAGGGCCCCGGTTGGGAGGATTGGTTGGTAGGTAGAGGATAGGTGCAGGTGCCGATGCGGGGAGGCAGCGCAGATGCGGGGCAGCATTACGGTGCAGCGCTGTGCCGGATGGCACTGGTGTACTCACTCAGGTAGTCAATGACAGAGTCTCTGGTAAACCAAACGACTGGATGGATGGGGCCCGCAGTCGGCTGCGGTATCTTCACTATCCCCGGACGGGTTGATGGTGGCTGTCATTCCCTGCACCTATGTGTAAGTGTTTGACCCCTATGGATTCGCACGGGTGGTCCGCTCCCCGGCTTCTCTGTTATCGGCTTGTACGTGTCAGGAGAGCCTGTTTTGCCCGCAGGTGCTGGCCCTTGGATCTCTGGCCATTGGCGGTGGCTCTTATCCGGACGGGTTGGGCTGTTGCCTTCTGACAGGACTTGGTTGGGAATGAACCCCTGAGGTCCAGACCGCAATCAGAGAATTTGATTGTTACGGCGGCTTCCGAGCCTAGTCGGGGTCTGAGTACCCTGCCTTGGTGCTTGGCTTCAATCCGCTCCCCGGTTCGATACCGGCGGGCCAACGCCCGACCCCAGTCCTACGGTTCCGCAGACGTCCACCTACTCCTGCAGACGGCCACCACCGTCTGCCGACCTTGCTGATGGTACCTGGGCTCTGACCCAGACACACACAGTCTCTCCTTCCACTCCTCACTTCAACTCCTCTCACCACTTCAACTCCTCTCAACTTGACTCTAAACTAAAACTGACTACTTTTCCCGCCTCCAGGCCTGTGAACTCCTCGGTGGGTGGGGCCAACTGCCTGGCTCCGCCCCACCTGGTGTGGACATCAGACCCTGGAGGGGGCAACAAGGGTTTTTGTTTGACGGGTGTTCCTGACCAGGGGAGGGTGTGTGTGTGTGTATGTGGTGTTATTCTGTGACCCCTGGGGTCCAGGGCATCACAGTATGATACTCAATAACAGGGATCTGTGGTTTCATATAGACATGAGCGCATCACTTTATGCAACCCCGCTCCACAGTCCAGGTCAGCGTGAATTTCCTTCCAAATTCACTGGTGCGGCATTTGATTCACCACGCATTGTGACACTCTGACCTGCTCATTTCTATGTGAAACTGTACATCCCAGTCACTCTATGCAACCCCCATCCACCTTCAAGGTCAGTGCTCTCTGGCCACAGATAGGAGCTGGGCGAATTTCCAGACCTTCCAAATTCACTGGTGCAGCAATCAATTCGCCGCATGGTATGACACTCAATAATGGAGATCTATGGTTTCATATAGAGATGAGTGAATCACTTTATGCAACCCCGCTCCACAGTCAAGGTCAGCACGCATTTCCTGACCTTCTGGAATTCACTGGTACGGCATTTGATTCGCTGAGTGGTGTGATACTCAATGACTGGGATCCATAATTATATATAGAGATGACCGGATCACTTTATGCAACCCCGCTTCACAGTCCAGGTTAGCACAAATTTCCTGACCTTCCAAATTCAATGATGTGGCATTTCATTCACCGAGTGATGTAACGTCACCTGTGCACCTTGCGGCAGATCATAAGACAAGCCCAGGATTGCGGTAGGTCAGAAAAGTTGTGCAGCTCCTATTCACGGCCACAGGGCACTGACCCGAACCGTGGTTGCACAAAGTCATTAAATAAAATGGCGCTAGAGATCGCGGTACGCGCATGCGCTGACTCCGGTGCCATTTTAATGAAAACATCATTACTCTAGTAATTCACACGCACTGCCAACAGTGGCGCCATGCAAAATCTGAAGAAAAGGGGCATGTCAGTAGGACGCCAAATAAGGAATTTGCATAGAGGACGCGACCCACAAAAGGCCCGGCCCACTGCACACATCAATCAGGGAATGCACGAGTTTCTGGACCTTTAGGCTATGTCCGCACGTTGCGTCGGAGTACCTGCAGTTTATTCTGCACGTTTTCCTTCCCTTGGTTTTTGACCAAATGGCTTTTGACCATTTTTTAGCGCTAAAAACGCATGCGTTTTTACCGCGTTTTTAGTGCGTTTTTACCGCTTTTTACCTGCGTTTTCACCTGCGTTTCTGCAGATGCGTTTTTGAGATCAAGACACTGAGAAATAAAGTTGAATTAGTCAAAAAGAATGAAAAAAGAGAAAAAAAGTATAAAATTAACTTTTAATAAAACTATATGGGAAATTATCATTTTTAATGAGAAAAATAGTGGTTATGCACATTTTATCAGACAAATAGGTGAAGTTTCTAATTTTTTAACATTTAAATTTTCGGTTATTGTGTGTGTGTAAAGGAACATTAGAACCCATTAAATTTTGTCCAGAAAAGCATGCGTTTTTGGAGCCAAAAACGCAGTGGAAAAGCAGGTAAAAAGCATGAAAAACGCAGGAATTGTGATTTTGGTTGCGTTTTGCCATTTCTCATTGACTCCAATGTTAAGGAAACGCTGCAGAAATGGCAAAAACAACTGACATGCTGCTTCTTTTTCAGCATGGTTTTTGACCACAAATATGCAAATTAAACGCTGCAGAAAAAAAAGCAAAGTGCAGACAGGATTTCTGCGCATGCGTTTTAGCGCAAAAACGCTGCTGCTAAAAACGCTGCAGAAACGCGGAAAAAAACGCAACGTGCGAACATAGCCTTAGCAATGTTTTTTTCTGCCATCAAAGATCCAATCTGAAAAGTAAAGACATTATTTTAATCACCATTCTAGCGCCAGTATGGCACTGCCTGCACTTTATATGGGAAGATCCTACTGGCTGGTTCCCTTTAATACAGTAACAAATACATGATAGAAGGAAAGAACCTTGATATCATTCAACGTGCAAATCTAGTCTCACATTTTACATCTCCCATTGATACATCACAACAGCCACATGTGGGGAAGCCCCTTTAAAAAAAAAGAATATATAGATATATAGATTTTTTTTTTCTGCAGAATGTGCAGGAAAATAACGATCGGGAAGAATTTCTAAACATATATCATAAATAACGGAATATTCCGAGGAGTCAATAGATACAGATCTTTCTGCTGTGTTTGCAAAAGAGCTATTTCATGCAAATTGACCCCAAGAGATTTCGGCAAACGGGAAGAAATTACATTGTTTATATTAGACGTGAAATACTTGTTCAACTTCTTATTCTGAAAAGTAATTTCCCCACCAAGATTTATTCTAATACAAACAAGTTGATCTTGAGAAACATCTAAGACTTTCAGCCAATATTGTGTATATTACTTACAAAATGAGACTGAACTGTGTCTACTGTTCTCTGATCAGAAAATCAGTCTATTGTAACTATCCAACTTATTTGCCGATTCTCACGATGTGCGCAGAAGATGCTACAAACTCTCAAGACTTGGGTCATCTTATTTATTATTTATCTAATATATAAAGCTGAGTGTGTGTGTGTGTGTGTGTGTGTGTGTGTGTGTGTGTCCACTAAAGGAATCCGCACCGTCGCATTTACAATCATGAAATGTTGCACAGACACCTCATGTGACCCAGGGAACGTCGTAGACTGTTGTGACAGGAAAATGTAACCCCGCTCTTTACAGTTACTCTCCAAAAAACCTGCCTCCATTAAAGTGAATGGAGCTGGAACTACACGTTTTTAATAGCAGCTGTGATTGGTTGCAATAGGAACAAAGGACATTGTTAGTATAATAAGCTTATGTGTGAGGTAATATGATGTCGATGGGGAGACAGAGACAGGCAGACGGGGACAGAGACAGGCAGACGGGGACAGAGACAGGCAGACGGGGAAAAAGACAGGCAGACGGGGAAAGAGACAGGAAGACGAGGAAAGAGACAGACAGACGGGGAAAGAGACAGACAGACGGGGAAAGAGACAGGCAGAAAGGGAAAGACAGGCAGAAAGGGAAAGACAGGCAGAAAGGGAAAGACAGGCAGACAGGGAAAGACAGGCAGACAGGGAAAGACAGGCAAACAGAGAAAGACAGGCAAACAGGGAAAGCGACAGGCAGACAGGGAAAGAGACAGATGGGGAAAGACAGACCTTGATAGAGACAGACAAGGAAAGAGACAGGCAGACAGGGAAAGAGACAGACAGGAAAAGACACAGACAAAGAGATAGACCTAGACAGACAGGGAAAGAGACAGGAAAAGAGACGGGGAGACAGACGAGTTAAGAGACAGACCTGGGAAAGAGACAGATGGAAAAAAACCAGAGAAATAGAGTCAGACAAAGGGAGACAGCCGGGGAAAGAGACAGCCGAGAAAAGAGACAGACGAGGAAAGAGACACAGACATAGAGAGAGAGAGACTGATACAAAGACAGACAGAGAGCTAGAAACAGACAGAGACATAGACACAGACAGACAAGGAAAAAAACAGAGAGATACAGACAGATAGCGACATACATACAGAGACTGGGAGAGAGACAGAGAGACATGTACTATCCCGGGCAACACCTGGGTAATACAGCTAGTGCATTATAAAATTTAAAAAGGTAACAAAAAAATGCAACCTCCCCAGGAAATATCCTAATTCTCATTTTCTATAATTTGCTATGCGTTAGATTCCTCTTCATCGATGTTCTTCCAGCACTATAGGGCCTGGAAGTTTCATTCTCATGTCTCTTGCTATTGTCCAATGGCTTGCCTGGCCATAATGTGGTTGTCCAATACTTAGACAACACACTTTTTGAATACTATATTCACCCTTGCAAAATAAAAGCACCCTATACTACCCTCACACATCCCCCTCCCCCCAAACTGGCGCCGTGTATTGCAAATATAAAACTGGCTATTTTTGAGCACATACATTACGTTATACTATAACATATTGTTTAAATCAGACAAAGTGTACATGGTTACAAAATCTTGTGTATCCTTAAGGGTTTCTGTGTGTTTGTCTTGAATATACAGGCAGACAATATACCATTGTAGGAGAATCCTTATGATTTAGGGGTGCTTCACACACAGCGAGCTCGCTGCCGAGATCGCTGCTGAGTCACGCTTTTTGTGACGCAGCAGTGACCTCATTAGCGATCTCGCTGTGTGTGACACTGAGCAGCGATCTGGCCCCTGCTGCGAGATCGCTGCTCGTTACACACAGCCCTGGTTCGTTTTCTTCAAAGCCGCTCTCCCGCTGTGACACACAGATCGCTGTGTGTGACAGCAAGAGAGCGACAAATGAAGCGAGCAGGGAGCAGGAGCCGGCGTCTGACAGCTGAGGTAAGCTGTATCCAAGATAAACATCGGGTAACCAAGGTGGTTACCCGATATTTACCTTAGTTACCAGGCTCTGCAGCTCTCATGCTGCCTGTGCTGCCGGCTCCGGTTCTCTGCACATGTAGCTGCTGTACACATCGGGTTAATTAACCCGATGTGTACAGCAGCTAGGAGAGCAAGGAGCCAGCGCTCAGTGTGCGCGGCTCCCTGCTCTCTGCACATGTAGCTGCATTACACATCGGGTTAATTAACCCGATGTGTACTGTAGCTAGGAGAGCAAGGAGCCAGCGCTCAGTGTGCGCGGCTCCCTGCTCCCTGCTCACACTGGTAACTAATGTAAACATCGGGTAACCATACCCGATGTTTACCTTAGTTACCAGTCTCCGCAGCTTCCAGACGGCGGCTCCGTGCAAGCGCAGCGTCGCTTGCACGTCGCTGCTGGCTGGGGGCTGTTCACTGGTCGCTGGTGAGATCTGCCTGTTTGACAGCTCACCAGCGACCATGTAGCGATGCAGCAGCGATCCTGACCAGGTCAGATCGCTGGTCGGATCGCTGCTGCATCGCTAAGTGTGAAGGTACCCTTACTTTAGTTCAACAATCTGATGTTTTATGGGTTTGCTATATACACAGACAGACAATATATCCATTTAACCTAGCTCAAATACCTGATGCGTATTCTTGGGAGATTTGAATGCTGTGGGTTTATTACCCCATTGTCTGATGTGTGGTGTATCTCTGATTCATCTATGCCCAATGACTGGCCATCAAAGGGCATGGATCAATAAGACTACAACACATTAACTTTAAGGCTTGTAATATTGTTCAAGCCTCTATTTAAGATCAGATAAAGTATAGCACAAACAGAAGCTCATGTTTCCTGCACCGTGAGACGTCCGGGCAGTGATGTCCAGGAGTTCTCTGTCTATGTCAGGGGTGGGGAACCTCCGGCCCGCGGGCCGCATGCGGCCCACCATGACCTTTTGTGCGGCCCCCGGGCAGATTCCCGGGGGCGCAGTACTCCGGCCACCGCCGTGGTATTACCGGCCACCGGCCCTTTAAATCTCCACATGTGCTGCTTGAACGCACCAATGAGCTCTTTCGCTGGCAGGTGTCAGCATGCTCAGAACTCGACTCTGTGGGTGGGTTTAGCGCTCTGCGTGCGCTTCCATCCCACAGCATTGTGTGTGTCACCGCCCCTTCTCTGGTACAGCGTGCCCCATCAGTGAAGTGTGCCGCCCGCTCCCCTGCGCCTCCCGCTCACCGGTGCAGCGTGCCCCATCAGTGGAGTGTGCAGGTCTCAGTATGTGTACCGCCCGCTCCCCTGCGCCTCCCGCTCACCGGTGTAGCATCGTGCCCCATCAGTGGAGTGTGCAGCTCCCAGTATGTGTACCGCCCGCTCACCTGCGCCTTCCGCTCTCCGGTGTAGCATCGTGCCCCATCAGTGGAGTGTGCAGCTCCCAGTGCTGTCTTCTTTCCAATGCTGTGTACCCCCTAGTGACGTCTGTGCCCCCCAGTCTCCTAGTGATGTCTGCGTTCCCCCCACTTAGTGATGTCTGTGTGCCCCCCACTTAGTGATGTCTGCGTGCCCCCCACTTAGTGATGTCTGCGTGTCCCCCACTTAGTGATGTCTGCGTTCCCCCCACTTAGTGATGTCTGTGTGCCCCCACTTAGTGATGTCTGCGTGTCCCCCACTTAGTGATGTCTGCGTGTCCCCCACTTAGTGCTGTCTGTGTGCCCCCCCACTTAGTGCTGTCTGTGTGCCCCCCCACTTAGTGATGTTCGTGCTCTCTGTGCTGCCCTAGTGATGTGTGTGCCACCCCAGTGCCGTCTGTGCCCCACAGCAATGCTTACGCCTCCCTGTGACCTAGTTATGTCTGTTCCCCAGCCCCTCTTGTCATGTATATGCCCCCAGCATCTCCTGTCATGGATATGCCCCAGCATCTCCTGTTATGTGTATGCCCCAACCCCTCCTGTGATATATACATCACATTGGAGATGCTAGGAGGCATATACATCACACGCTGGGGTATATACATCACATTGGAGATGTTGGGGCTGTACATATCACAGGAGCGTCTGGGCGCATATACCTCACAGGAGGGGCTGGGCGCATATACCTCACAGGAGGGGCTGGGGGCATATACCTCACAGGAGTGTCTGGGCGCATATACCTCACAGGAGCGTCTGGGCGCATATACCTCACAGGAGCGTCTGGGCGCATATACCTCACAGGAGCGTCTGGGCGCATATACCTCACAGGAGCGTCTGGGCGCATATACCTCACAGGAGCGTCTGGGCGCATATACCTCACAGGAGGGGCTGGGCGCATATACCTCACAGGAGGGGCTGAAAGCATATACATCATAGAAGGGGGCTGGGGGCATATACATGTGTGATGTAGGTGTCTCCTGTGATGTATATACAGCAGTCCCAGCGTCTCCTGTGTGATGTATATCCCAACAGCCCCTTCAGTCATGTATGTGTCTCCTGTGATTTATATACACCAGTCCCTGTGTCTGTTGTGTGATGTATATGGTCTACCAATATTATTATCACAAAGAGTTGCCTGCGCTCCAGACCGAGACAAACCTGGAAAAGAGAGAAGCAACATAAGTATCACCGAACATCACAGCCGCACCAAAGAGAAGCCGCTCCAGCCATTACAGTAAGGGTGAGTTAATAAACTGTTTGACCAAATATAGTTGGTTCATTTTCACATTGATAATTTTGTGCGGCCCCCGAAGGTTGGCAGAAATTTCCAAATGGCCCCCGGCAGAAAAAAGGTTCCCCACCCCTGGTCTATGTCATGCTTCTCTGACTGTAGTTCCAGACAGATGATGTTCCAAAACTCCTTGGTGATGTAAGTATTTAACTGTACTTAACCTTTGTATGTTCAATATACAAAAGTGTATGCAATAGCATACTTTTCCTTTAAGTTTGTATTTCATTTTAACCTTTATAATAAAAATTACTTATTTGCCTTCTTTAAAGTCATATCTGAACCTTAGTGCTAAAAAGACAGCAAAACACGCCGTTACAGCAATGTCGAGTCTCCCAAGGATTGTGTGACATTTTAATGCTATGTGAGCCCTGCTGTTAATCACTGCACTCCTTTTGCTTTAGAGGAATCTTGACTGTCCAGGAGAGATTTAAGGACTGCAGCCCACTAAGTGGTCACAGCTCCCATGACATAACCATTAGAGGAGCGAATCAATTTTTGCAACTTTGGTCCAGGTCAAGGTTTCCTGGTCATGGATACGATTTGCGCAAATTTCCAGAGCTTCTGGGTTTTCAGTTTCATTTATGATGTCTTCTGTGCGGAGCAAAGTGTGGGGTCCTGGAGGATAATGAATTTCCACAGCTCCTGCCAGTGGTCAAGGAGCACTGACCTGAACCTTGGACCGGAATTGCGGAAATCAATCCACCACTCATCTCTAACAACAATGTCACACAAGCCTTGGGAGACCAAGCTCAGACATTGCTGGAATAGAACCAGTATGATAGGGGAGTATGCAGTCTGGCAGCCTTGTCCTAAATACCTGTAATCCTTCTCCATTTGTTTGCAGTGAGAGGTAGATTGCTCTTAACAACAGGCAGTGGGCAGCAAGTAAGAGTTTCCCGTTGGAACAGTGCTGGCACTGGAAGAGAGTATAAGCTTTTTCTATTTTACCTGAGGGAAATGTGTAGAATCAGAAGGGATTGTCCTCAGAGTGGAATACAACAGCAAATATTCACTTTTTTGCTTCACAATTACATAGGAATAAAGCATTATGGAGGTCATACCCATTAGACTGAGTGTGGCGTTTGGCTTGAGCAGACATTCTGCGCGAGCAGAGGCCCTTTATTTGCAAAATAATTGTTGTTTGTGTCACGGGTGACAGACAGTCATGTGGTTTCTGGCAATAGAAGTTCACAGCGTTTGGCTGCACAAAATGCTCCCTGACTTTCTATAGTTGCTGCTGTCAGTATTTATTGTAATAGGTAGCTTTCCTGCTGAGTTTTCATCTCTTCCCCTTTAGGACCCAGCAGAGCTCTCCTTCCATCCAGCTGCTGATTATCAGTATCCTGCATGTGCTAAAATACTGCCATCTTCCCCGGACTGGTGCTGGTGATATTATTCAGTTCATTCAAGCTCTGGTTGCAGGCAGTTGACTTGTACACATCTGTGGTATTGTTGCTGAACTTCTACCTGAGTCATCTGTGTATAAGTAGTTCATGCATTGTCCCAGTTTGTCCTCCCTGTGTCTTCTCTAGCATTTAGTGGGGTTGACAAAGAACTTATCCCACTCATTCCCTATTTAGGGCCTAGCACTATGGATCCCTAGGGTCAGGTATCCGGTTCAGAGCATAGGTTTGGAACCTCTCTAGAGTAATGAGGGACCCCAGGGACCAGCAGTAGGTTTGGTCAGGAGTCACCATCTCCCTTTCACTAGACATAGGGTTTCCCTTCTTTCGCTTGGTATTTTCCTCACTCCTAGCATGACAGTTTATATGGCCACTGAAAAATGTGCCAGATCCTTCAAAGCAAAGATGCTCTTCATAGCCACTTTCTGCTGCATCGAATAGAAGAGGGTCTTCTCTACTAATATTTTTAGAATAGAGTACTTTGATTTGGATGTTTTAGTCTAGATCAACAGTCATTGTCTCCAGCAGTCCCATAGGTAATGAACGGAGCAGTGGTGCATAAGCGCAACATGCAGAGCCAATGACTCACAGGTCTCTTCTGTGTGTCTGCATAGGGAGAATGCTGTCACTCAAGGGGAGTGGGTGGGGACAAATCACCGGGGACCCGCCTTCCTGACTAGTCTCCCGTGCAGCTTGATCCCTAAAGTAGGTTTTTCTCTGAAACGCCAAAGCATTTGATGGTCAAACCATACCTGGCTGAATTTATACAGCCAGTGTCTGATACTTGCTGCCCGGTTCCCTTTAAGCGGCTGAGACTCTTATAATTTAACTTATCTGAAAACCTCTTGAAAATTTCACAAACTTTTTCATTTGACTTTTTTTTTATCTTTTGCTTATCAGTTTGGCAGCTTTAAACAAATCTTCCTGCTTGTTCTTGTATTTTGTGTGGTGTTCTGGGAATGATTGATGCTCTTGATATTAACTTAATTTTACATTCGGTTACAGCTGTCGTTCTACATAATCTCAGAAAAAAAATAAATTTAGAATAATTTTGTGCTGACTTCATTTCGGTTGCAGGCGCATCTGTAAGAAATTATGCATTATCACAGCTTCTTTTAAAAAGTACGGAATTCTTTTTTTTCCCGTCGCTGCCTAGCAACAATTCCTTTGTTCTACCGGCATTATAAACTTCAGGAGCAGGGAAAGTAGAACATTCGTTATTAACATAATACGTCAACCTGAGGGTTCTCTAACGAAAAAAAAAAAAGATCTTGCGTATACTCATAAAAAAAAAAAAAATTCACGTTCCATATTTTTCCAGGTCGTCCGTTTCTAGTAGATAATTGTCAAACTTCTCTAAATTACTAAAATTGGTTTAAGTGTTCCATCATGTACAGGAGTTAGCAATTGGATCGCCTATTGTCAAAAAGTTATATATAGAGGGATTGACCACTGAGAAGCAGCGAAAAGTCACCATGTCCCGCTCACAGCTGCTTTATCATTGTCTCGGGCTTGGTGACATCAGTCCCGATTTCTGACATCAATTGGAATCGTATGGGACAAATCAGTTTAAAATGTTTTTTTAATTTTCAGGAAACCGCGCCACTAATATCAAGAGGTTGTTTCTGGAATGGCGGCTCATCCTCCATACAAGTGGGCTTGACATAAAAGACATCGACAATGGTTAAAATATGCAATATTTCTGGAAAAATCAAATTTGTTTTCTAGTGTGAACAAGCTCTTTAAATTAGCATAAAAAGGATTTATCCACAAGTTTTTGTTTGTTTTTTTAACGCCAAAATCAGCATAAAAAAAGATAAATTGCTCTAAATATCCGCCAGATTATTCTATTCCAAGAGATTATTTTCTGACGTTTTGAGAAACTAGAACGCATGGAAAAAAACCCACAACAATAAATATATTACGCCTCTAAATGTTAATGTTAACACCAAAATTTAAAACTGTACAAATGGCTTAAAATCCATTCACAAGGATAGAGTATGAAGTATAAAAAGTCAGTGCTAGAATAACTGCATAGGGGACACATCTAGTAATACACCATACATCATACATACATACACTGTATATATAGACACACACAGTATATATACAGTATATTACACAAATACAGTATATACACACACACACACAAAACACACACACGTGTATATGTACCGCCCCAGCAGCGGTTGAACCTCTCGGATCCGGACGTCACTGCTCGTGGCTCGAGGGTCTCCGGACCCGGGGGCTCAGGGTCACACCCAAATGTAGAAGGGGGGCTATTTACAGGGGAAATATATAGCTTGTGACGCCACCCGTGGTGTGCGGTAATAGGGAGTACTGCCGCTGCCGTTGGGAGTACCCGGGGTAATGGAGTGAGACAGCTAGATGACGTTACCCTCCATGGGTAGGGAAAGGCCCAGGGACCCCAGATGGTGGAATGTAGTGCAGGAGAAGCGCAGGCTCGCTGGTTGCATGGGTTAATCAGGTACTCACTCAGAAGGAAAGCAGATGCTGACAACGTGGTAAACCAATTCTCTGGATGCCGCTGCCCTCTTGGGGGAGCTAGTCCGGGTCCCGTCCCCTACAGTACTGCCTGGTGGTCTGTGGCCTGCCTCCTGGTACAGTAATTTTAGAGTGTCCAAGTGGCCCGTCAGCTTGGAGCTTTCCGGGCCCCGCTCCCTGCCAAGATTAGCAGAGGAGCTTGCTCTTAGGAGCTCACGCTTGGGATTTCAGCGGGCTGCATGGGTTGGAAAGCCCTATCCCCCTTGTTGCGTTAGTGCCCCCGATCTCTGAGCTTCGTGGGAACAGTCCATATAGGCCCTGTCCATGTGCTCCACAGGTTAATTTCCGAGTTGCTTGAAGCTTCTCCCTGATCTAGGGTCCATGTACCCCAACGTGCCTTCGGTCC
Organism: Anomaloglossus baeobatrachus; assembly: GCF_048569485.1. Taxonomy (NCBI): domain Eukaryota; kingdom Metazoa; phylum Chordata; class Amphibia; order Anura; family Aromobatidae; genus Anomaloglossus; species Anomaloglossus baeobatrachus. Next base: position 54,446,121 of record NC_134364.1, on the reverse strand, counting down.
CAGCACATCTATTGAACTGCAGCTGCTGGCTATCCTCCAAGACTAGCCAAGCACCCAGTCCCAATCTCCCGCGACCTTGTCTCTGACTCCTCCAGGTCCAAACCACCGACTGCAACCTAGGCTGCTTCTCCCCTGGGAGCTCCAACTCCCAGCTTCCTCTCACTTTGCTCCACTGGAGCCGACTCCCTTGTCACTTCTCTGCCTGACCCCTAGGTGGGCGGCCCTATTCCAGCTTAGCAGCCCACTGGTGTACCTGACAGGGTGTGGTGCGAGGTGTCACTAGTATTTGTAGATGCTGGTAAAGGCAGTACTGCAAGATGGGGACCCAGAACCATGGGGGTTGAGTCCTGCACTGGGAGAGAAAGATTGAGCAGTAGCCTGTGACGACCTGACTAGTCCAGGGGCGTCACACACACACATATTATATTTAATATATATATATATATTATATATATATATATATATACACACATATACATATATGCATACATATATATATGCATACATATATATATATATATATATATATATATATATATATATATATATATATATATATATATATATATATATATATATATATATACACATACATACACACACACACACATACATATATATATATACACACATACATACAGTGCCTGCAAGTAGTATTCAACCCCCTGCAGATTTGGCTGGTTTACACATTCGGAATTAACTTGGCATTGTGACATTTGGACTGTAGATCAGCCTGGAAGTGTGAAATGCACTGCAGCAAAAAAGAATGTTATTTCTTTTTTTATTTTTTTTTTAAAATTGTGAAAAGTTTATTCAGCGGGTCATTTATTATTCAACCCCTCAAACCACAAGAATTCTGTTTGGTTCCCCTAAAGTATTAAGAAGTATTTCAGGCACAAAGAACAATGAACTTCACATGCTTGGATTAATTATCTCTTTTTCCAGCCTTTTCTGACTAATTAAGACCCTCCCCAAACTTGTGAACAGCACTCATACTTGGTCAACATGGGAAAGACAAAAGGAGCATTCCAAGGCCATCAGAGACAAGATCGTGGAGGGTCACAAGGCTGGCAAGGGGTACAAAACCCTTTCCAAGGAGTTGGGCCTACCTGTCTCCACTGTTGGGAGCATCATCCGGAAGTGGAAGGCTTATGGAACTACTGTTAGCCTTCCACGGCCTGGACAGCCTTTGAAAGTTTCCACCCGTGCCGAGGCCAGGCTTGTCCGAAGAGTCAAGGCTAACCCAAGGACAACAAGGAAGGAGCTCCGGGAAAATCTCATGGCAGTGGGGACATTGGTTTCAGTCAATACCATAAGTAACGTACTCCACCGCAATGGTCTCCGTTCCAGACGAGCCCGTAAGGTACCTTTACTTTCAAAGCGTCATGTCAAGGCTCGTCTACAGTTTGCTCATGATCACTTGGAGGACTCAGACAGACTGGTTCAAGGTTTTCTGGTCTGATGAGACTAAGATCGAGATCTTTGGTGCCAACCACACACGTGACGTTTGGAGACTGGATGGCACTGCATACGACCCCAAGAATACCATCCCTACAGTCAAGCATGGTGGTGGCAGCATCATGCTGTGGGGCTGTTTCTCAGCCAAGGGGCCTGGCCATCTGGTCCGCATCCATGGGAAGATGGATAGCACATCCTACCTGGAGATTTTGGCCAAGAACCTGCGCTCCTCCATCAAGGATCTTAAGATGGGTCGTCATTTCATCTTCCAACAAGACAACGACCCAAAGCACACAGCCAAGAAAACCAAGGCCTGGTTCAAGAGGGAAAAAATCAAGGTGTTGCAGTGGCCTAGTCAGTCTCCTGACCTTAACCCAATTGAAAACTTGTGGAAGGAGCTCAAGATTAAAGTCCACATGAGACACCCAAAGAACCTAGATAACTTGGAGAAGATCTGCATGGAGGAGTGGAACAAGATAACTCCAGAGACCTGTGCCGGCCTGATCAGGTCTTATAAAAGACGATTATTAGCTGTAATTGCAAACGAGGGTTATTCCACAAAATATTAAACCTAGGGGTTGAATAATAATTGACCCACACTTTTATGTTGAAAATTTATTAAAATTTAACTGAGCAACATAACTTGTTGGTTTGTAAGATTTATGCATCTGTTAATAAATCCTGCTCTTGTTTGAAGTTTGCAGGCTCTAACTTATTTGCATCTTATCAAACCTGCTAAATCTGCAGGGGGTTGAATACTACTTGTAGGCACTGTACATGTATAAATTATATATATATATATATATATATATATATATATATATATATATATATATATATATACACACACACACACACACACACACACACACACAACATATACACACACATATGTGTGTACATACATTATATTATATATAAATATATGTGCAAGCGTATGTATATGTGTGTGTATGTTAATATATATATATATATATATATATATATATATATATATATATATATATATACTGTATATAGTAAGGGCAAATGGCATTGAGGGGCTGAAGATTATATACCCAGGAAAAATGGAGCCAGACTTTATACACTGGGGCAATGGGGGTTGGATCGTATAGACCAGGGGGTGAGGGGCCAAATGTACATTGGAGACGAGGGAGCGGAGGTTACACACCGGAGGCGAGAGGGGTCGGAGGTTACACACCGGAGGCGAGAGGGGTCGGAGGTTACACACCGGAGGCGAGAGGGGTCGGAGGTTACACACCGGAGGCGAGAGGGGTCGGAGGTTACACACCGGAGGCGAGACGGGTCGGAGGTTACACACCGGAGGCGAGACGGGTCGGAGGTTACACACCGGAGGCGAGACGGGTTGGAGGTTACACACCGGAGGCGAGACGGGTCGGAGCTTACGCAGAGGAGGCGAGACGGGTCGGAGGTTACGCACCGGAGGCGAGACGGGTCGGAGGTTACACACCGGAGGCGAGACGGGTCGGAGCTTACGCAGAGGAGGCGAGACGGGTCGGAGGTTACGCACCGGAGGCGAGACGGGTCGGAGGTTACGCACCGGAGGCGAGACGGGTCGGAGGTTACGCACCGGAGGCGAGACGGGTCGGAGGTTACACACCGGAGGCGAGACGGGTCGGAGGTTACACACCGGAGGCGAGACGGGTCGGAGGTTACACACCGGAGGCGAGACGGGTCGGAGGTTACACACCGGAGGCGAGACGGGTCGGAGGTTACACACCGGAGGCGAGACGGGTCGGAGGTTACACACCGGAGGCGAGACGAGTCGGAGGTTACACACCGGAGGCGAGACGGGTCGGAGGTTACACACCGGAGGCGAGACGAGTCGGAGGTTACACACCGGAGGCGAGACGGGTCGGAGGTTACACACCGGAGGTGAGACAGGTCGGAGGTTACACACCGGAGGTGAGACAGGTCGGAGGTTACGCACCGGAGGTGAGGGGACTAAAGGAAAAAGCTAAATTCAATGACTAAGATTTGTCTGAATACTTTTGTCCATAGTGTATTTTTTTGATATTTTATTTCCGCACATTTTCACTTGCTTACTCTGTGATTTCCTAAGCGTGGAATTATTTTAAGACTTCGGTAAATTACTATTTAGCGGGGATGAGCTATTAGCAAATTATGAAAAATTCCACAAGTAATGAATCACTTTAGACTGGCCAAGACCTCGCAATCCTTTCATTATTAAGATAATGCATCAGCGCTAAGGCATTAACGTCTCCATTTCCGGTGCTTCCAGCCTCGTAGGAGTGATGCGGGGCTGTTTGTTAGTGTAAGTAAAAGAGGAGCAAGCAAATACGGTACTTAAAGACTGGACAATATTACTGTCGCATTCTAGAGCACAAAGAGCTACTTAGAACGGATAATCCCCTGAAAAGGAAAATAAAAGCGGTAGATCTTGTTTAAAGAGATTGTGTTCACTTCCTACAAGTAAAATAAACATTCCGTACAACTTAGACTTCTATTATTACGTATCAGCGCCACTGTATAAGAGCGAGCTCGCAGCAGCCCCCGTCCTCCATTAGGCTCATAATTACTGCATTTATTTATATCCCATATGTGCTCATAACAACACAAAAAATTTAATGTTCGGATCAAGTCAGAGTCACTGAACTTTATATAAGGCTCGAGTGTGCCCTGCGAACCGAATCTCCAAAGGTTCACTCATCTCTAGTGAGGACCATCATACTATGTACACTAGAGATCAAAATTAGAGAACAATGCATGATCACTTTTGTAATCTACACTGATCAAGATTTGAAATATTTTTGTAAGGGGTGCACCATGCCACTAGAACAGTGTTTTACAAAAGATATAATGTATATTACCATAAAACCTTTATTTTCCCAAAAACGTGATGATCATAATTAGAGAACAGCAATGACTGTAGCACATGGAAAGATAAGTAATTTTCTGAAGGTAACAACAGTCAATCAGTAGGACGTGTACCGGCCATCGCTGTGAATGACTTCAGCACATCTGCAGCCACAGGACATCACTAGTCTCTCACACTACTCTGGTGGGATTTTGGTCCACTCTTCTCCCAGTCTCTTCCACAGGACATCACTAGTCTTTCACACTGCTCTGGATGGAGTTTGGTCCACTCTTCTCCCAGTCTCTTCCACAGGACATCACTAGTCTTTCACACTGCTCTGGGTGGAGTTTGGTCCACTCTTCTCCCAGTCTCTTCCACAGGACATCACTAGTCTTTCACACTGCTCTGGGTGGAGTTTGGTTCACTCTTCTCCCAGTCACTTCCACAGGACATCACTGGTGTTTCACACTGCTCTGGGTGGAGTTTGGTCCACTCTTCATCCAGTCTCTTCCACAGGACTTCACTAGTCTTTCACACTGCTCTGGGTGGAGTTTGGTCCACTCTACATCCAGTCTCTTCCACAGGACTTCACTAGTCTCTCACACTGCTCTGGTGGGATTTTGGTCAACTCTTCTCCCAGTCTCTTCCACAGGACATCACTAGTCTCTCACACTGGTCTGGTGGTATTTTGGTCCACTCTTCTCCCAGTCTCTTCCACAGGACATCACTGGTGTCTCAGACTGCTCTGGGTGGAGTTTGGTCCACTCTTCATCCAGTCTCTTCCACAGGACATCACTAGTCTCTCACACTGGTCTGGTGGGATTTTGGTCCACTCTTCTTTCAGTCTCTTCCACGGTTCTTTGACTGTTGTGGGTTTCTTGGCCATAACTTTGTCACCAAGGATTTTCCAGAGGTTTTCTATTGGGTTTAGATCAGGACTCTGGGTTGTGGCCATTTCATTGTTTTAATTATTTCTGTTTCATGGAACTGCTTTACCCATTTTGTTGTGTGACAGGGGGCATTGTCCTGCATGACAATTTCTGGCTGATTAAGTAAGGAACCACATGTTGTGAAGAAGGTTCTGATCCACACTTGCATTCACTCTGCCATGTAGCAGTATGAGAGGTCTAACTCCTGCTGCAGAAAACATTCCCCAAACCATGACACTTCCTCCACCACCTTTCACTGACTTCTTAACACACTTTGGGTTCAGTCTTTCCCCAGTTTGTCGACGAACATAATGTTTCACATCAGACCCAAATAAATTATACTTTCTTTCATCACTAAAATGAACTGTGGCCACTTCTCTGTCCATACAACATGCTCCTCACCAAAGGTGAGCCTAGCCTTTTGAATCTTTCTGCTAATGAGAGGTTTGGTCACTGCTACGTGGGCTTTCAGTCCAAATGTGCTTAAATGTCGTGACTCTGTATGACGAAACAGATCCTTACACCTCTTCAGTGCTAACCTGGTGAGCATTTCCAGCTGCAGCGTTGAAATGATTACCCATGGAGAGTCTCCATATTATCCTTTCCTCTCTTGCATTTGTCTTTCGAGGGCAACCAGACTTCTTGAGGGGGTGGGGGGGGATCTGAAAGCATTTGTGATGTTGTAAAGTTGCAATATTCTCAAAATCACAGACTTGGAATTAATTTATTTATTCAATTCATTTATACAGCGCTATAAATTCCAAAGCGCTTTACATACATTGGTAACACTGTCCCCGTTGGAGAACACAATCTAGAGTCCCTACCTGTATGTATTTGGAGTGTGGGAGGAAACCAGAGAACCAGAAGGAAACCCACGCAATCACGGAGAACATACAAACTCATTGCAGATGTTGTCCTTGGTGGGATTTGAACCCAGGACCCCAGCGCTGCAAGATTGCAGTGCTAACCGCTGAGCCACCATGCCACCTAAGGAATGACCAACTTCTCTTGGTATGGCTGATAGGGTCACCCCTTTGGCCTTCATCTAGATAACCTGCTGCCGGAGGGTTTCAGTCACTTTGGATTGGCTCACCATTTTTGCAAAGTCAGTGCAAACTGGAAAGTTAGGCTGCCAGTTACATAGGGTTTGTCAGATAATTAAGGAAATTAGCACCAGGTGCCAGATTAACACCAATAACTTGCAGGTTTCTGAAAGCGTTCTCTAATTTTGACCGTTGGAAAATATGACCGTCGCCTACTTCACCTTTTTTTTTTGAGAAGGATGGGGGGTGTTGAGAGGGAGGGCCAATTAGGACTTGCTAAAGGGCCCCATGATTTCTATGTATGCCACTACTTGGACAGGCTCAATCTGGCTATGAAGAAAGTCTTGAAAGGATGAATATTTAGCTTCACGGTGTGTGGCTAAAATAAAAATTTATTGAAAGTCCATCCAAAGATAAAGTACAAATATCAATGTCAATAGAAAAATTAAGAACTACACGTTTCGAATGATAAATATTCTTAATCATGAGAACGTTAAAGAATGTTTATCATTCGGAACGCGTAGTTTTTAATTTTTCTATTGACATTGATATCTGTACTTTACGTTTTTGATAGCCTTTCAATAAATGTCTATTTTTTCCCCACATCATGAAGCTAGATTTTCATCCTTTCGAGACTTTCTCCACATCTACCATTGGTTCCTTTCCAGTTGATATTGCCAAGGGTTCCAAAAAAGAAAAATACGGAAAAAGTTTAAATATTAGCATTTCAATATTGTTCACATTTCCCTTCATTGTATTCATTTAAAATAAAAACCACAATACGGTGTCAGATGTGAGAAGTACAACCAGAGCCTCCATTGACTTATGATGGCGTGCATTGGATTCTGACGTGGTGTCAGTCATGTAGAGCGCAGCAGGCTGTGCTATTCTTCTCATCTTCCCATTCCAAATTTGATGGAACCATTCAAGCAAATCTGAAATACTGAGTAATGAATACTTAGTGCCAAGCCTCGAAGCCGGCACAACACGGAAAATACAGTATGTTATAGAAACTTAATGTACACACTGAGGTTATCCAAAAGAATGTTGCCTTGAATCAACATTTTCACCATCCACTCTTTCTTGAGAAAAACAATATTTCCTGGAAAAATACTTAAGTTTCCCATTGACTTCCATTATACTCTGTACTCGTGTTGCGCCCCTCCGAGCGTTCAACTGCTAGTTATGGTAGTGCTCACTCATACTAGTTACCAGTACCAAGCACTCAAGCATGGTAGTTCTCACTCATCACTAGTTACGAGCACTGAGCACCTGAGCATGGTAGTGCCCGCTCATCACTAGTTGCGAGTACAGAGCACCTGAGCATGGTAGTATCCGCTCATCACTAGTTGCGAATACAGAGCACCTGAGCATGGTAGTGCCCGCTCATCACTAGTTACGAGTACTGAGCACCTGAGCATGGTAGTGCTTGCTCATCACTAGTTACCAGTACTGAGCACCTGAGCATAGTAGTGCCCACTTATCACTAGTTACGAGTGTACCGCCCCGGGCTCAGCCGCAACCGAGCTCGGATCCGGGCTCGCTGGTGGGTGGCTCGAGCGTCTCCAGACCCGAGGGCCCTGTGGTCACTCCGATCTGAAAGGGGAGCTGGCGTTTTGGGGGACGTAGGATTACGGCCGGAGCCGTGGTTAAATTCGTGACACCACCCACAGGATGTGGTGAAGGTGGACACCACCGCTGCAGTTGTAGGGGCACCCGGGGGAGATGTTATGCAGCAAGTGGTTAACCCGTCGGTGGGCAGGGCTGGTGGCCCCGGAACCCGTTGGGGGTTGTTTGGCGGTGCAGGGAGATGGGCGGCCGGAGGGCACAGGTGTACTCAGGATTAGAAACACATACAAGTCTCTGGTAAACCAAGTTGATGGTGGTCGGTGCCCACAGCCGACTGTGTCTGGTCCCCCACCCGGTTGGTGGTCTGTGCCTTTCTCCTGCACCGTGTTGTGTCTATGTGGGCTACCTGCGCTTCAGCGTCGGAAGATCGCTCCCCGGCTTTGTGGATGTCGGGAGAGCCCTTTTGCCCACAGACGCTGGCCCATAAGATCTCTCTGCCTGTGTGGTGGCTTTCTATCCCCCTTGTTGGGCTTTTGTCTTCAGTCGGGACTTTGGGTGGGAAAGGACCTATAGTCCAGACCGCAATCAGTTAATTAACTCAGTCCAGTGGCTTCTGGACCACATTTCAGGGTCCGAGTACCCCCTTTGTGCTCCGGTTTCTGAGTCGGTTCCCCGGGTCGGTACCGGCGGGCCACTACCCTGTCCCGGTCCACCACGGTTCCACCGAGCCGTCTTCCCGGCTCCTGCAGGCTGAGGCCACCATCTGCCTCCTAGCCAAAGGTGCCCGGGCTCCAACCCTGGCACCTGTCAGATTGTTGCAGACCTGACACACAGGCCTGCTTCTACTCTACTTCACCTCCTAAACTGATCTGCAACTAAACTAAACTTTCTCCCGCCTCAGGCCCTCTGAACTCCTCGGTGGACGTGGCCAACTGCCTGGCTCCGCCCCCTGGTGTGTCCATCGAGCTCTGAGAGGGGTGACTAGGTTTTAATGGTTGGCTGATGACACCTTTTTAGGAGACAGGTGTTGTGCGGGGCGCTAACTGTGACTACCTGGCTAGTCCAGGGCGTCACACGAGTATTGAGCACCCGAGCATGGTAGTGCTCGCTCATCACTAGTTACGAGTACTGAGCACCTGAGCATGGTAGTGCCCGCTCATCACTAGTTACGAGTACTGAGCATCTGAGCATGGTAGTATCCGCTCATCACTAGTTACGAGCACTGAGCACCCGAGCATGGTAGTGCCCGCTCATCACTAGTTACAAGCACTGAGCACCTGAGCATGGTAGTGCCCGCTCATCACTAGTTACGAGCACTGAGCATCTGAGCATGGTAGTGCCCGCTCATCACTAGTTACGAGCACTGAGCACCCAAGCATGGTAGTGCCCGCTCATCACTAGTTACGAGCACTGAGCACCCAAGCATGGTAGTGCCCGCTCATCACTAGTTACGAGCACTGAGCACCTGAGCATGGTAGTACCCGCTCATCACTAGTTACGAGTACGGGGCACCTGAGCATGGTAGTGCCCGCTCATCACTAGTTACGAGTACAGAGCACCCGAGCATGGTAGTGCCCGCTCATCACTAGTAATCAATCCAGGCATAAAGGGAATTTTTAAAGCCTTTACCTTTTCTTGCAAGTATAGCCTTTACTTTAATGAAATGTTTTAATATTCCATTACTAATAATAATACATATTATAATTAGCGACGAGCAATAAAATATCAGAAAGTACAAGTTATGGAGAATATATTTATATAAGAACCTGTGACTATTTTAAGCTGCTTTTTATTATTATTTGTTTGTAATTTATGATGTAAAAAAAAAAAAATATTCCAAAAAAGAAAAAAATATATTATTATATTATTTTATGTTGTAGTTTAGCTTCATTCACTTCAGTGATAGAGGAATATTAGACACATATCATGGATGGGTTTGGAAAAAGTTCAGTAGTTGATCTCTATATAAAATAAGGCAGGATGCAAAATATTATACAGTATATTCACACAGTAGTAAATGCATATGCTGTAAAACGTCTTAAAAAATTGTGTTAGAAGGGATAGTGGGATGGGAGCAAATGGGCGCGAGTGTGCGGTACTTACGGGGGCTCAGGCACGGCTGTAACTGCTCCCGTTGTCACTCACTTTTGGTGCCACTCATTAATACTCATCCATATTCACTGCTTTCCAACCCACTGGTGCCTGTGATTGGTTGCAGTGAGACAGCTGTCACTCAGGGTGGGGGCGCGTCTGACTGCAACCAATCACAGGAGCTGTCTGCGGGGCACCGAATACCATTTTTTGGGAGGGGTTTAAGTATCTATGTAAATAAAATAAAAAAATGGCATGTGGTTAGTCCTATTTTGATACACAACCAAGGTAAGCGCACGGCTGGGGGCTGCAGCCTGAAGCCATATGCTTTATTTGTGCTGGGTGTCTTAATAAAGGGGGACCCTACACCAAATATTTTATTTATTTGTATACCATGATAGTGACCTGCCGACAGCGCCTGTGATTGATTTCAGGCAGACGCTGTCACACAGGCTGGGGGCGCGTCTGACTGCAACCAGACACCAGGATTACCGGTGGGCGGTGAAAGCAGTGCATATGGATGAGCAACGATGAGCGGCCCAGGAAGTGAAGGAAAGGCGGTGGGAGCAGTGTACAGCCGGCCAGAGCCTTAAGTATGAAGCGCTCACTTCTTTCTTATTTTCTCTATTTTTCCTTTATTTTTATTTTTTTTTTAACTTCCCCAGTTCTGGATCAAAACACAAGGAATCCTGGGCCTGGCACCCTGGTACCTTTGAAACCGTGCAGATCCGGACTTTTACAATCCGGGTCCGCCCATCACTATTAACAACATTACGTTCTGGTGCCGAACTACCTAAAGTTTTCAAAATAATAACACGTTTGACATTTTTCTGATCAGCATCGGGCTATGCTAACATTTCTTGGCTGAATGAAGATTATTGGTACTCACTGTTAAATCTGTTTCTCGCAGTCTTCTTTGGAGGACACAGGGACCATGGGTTAATTTTTTGCCATCTGGAGGCTGAAAAGTAAAAAAAAAAAAAAATCTTAAAAAGACGTTTGCTTCTCCCAGGTAGACTATACTTAACGTTCTCTCCAAATACCAAGCCTCGTCAGTTAGTGATAAAGCTGTAGGAGAAGCAAAAGTAAGAAAGATTAAGAAATGAACGAAAAAGCATAAAATCACCCCAAGAGAACAAAACAACTTAAATTCTCGGCTAACCAGGGAACCAAGAGAGGCTGCGGTGTCCCCCAAGGAACACTATGAGAAAGAGTTTTTATGGTAAGTACCAAAATTCTTCATTTTCCGGTCTCTTTTTTGGTGCACCATAAGAACCATTGGAAATCCTAAAGCTGTCCCTGCAGATGGGATAACAAACGTATGATACAGTTATCATACTAAGCTAGAAATGGAGGATGTGTGGTGCTAGAAGGCAAGGTATACAATATCCAAAATAGCAGTTGCACTCAAGTAAAGGGATGGAGAAAAAACAAATATGTAGATGGTTTACATTGGAATAGGAATCTGTATTACAGCTAAGAAAACATGAACAAAAACTTTTTGGGAAAAATAGGAGTTACTTAGCAAATACAGGTGGCCAAATTTACTTGTGCCTAGAAACCACGTCAAGGTGTAACTCTCATCTGGGTCCTACTCTAAATGCTATGCCTCTTGTCCAAACTGACCTTTTATATGGGCTAGAATAGAACCAGCAAAAAGAAAATTAAAACACCTGAAATAACTGGGAGGAGTGCGCAGACAAAGGACATGACTCCATAATACAAACCAGAAAAATTGCCGACACTTCCTAATCTCAGTCTGAACGGGTGCATACTGAACATGACATACAATATTCAAAATAGCAGTTACACTCAAGTAAAGGGAAGGAGAAAAAACAAGAATGTAGATGGTGAACATTGGAATATGAATCTGCATTACTGCCAAGAAAACATGAAAAAAAAATTTGGGGAAAAATAAGAGTTAGCAAATAAAGGTGGCCAAGAGAGGCATAGAAATTAGAGTTGGACCCAGATGAGAGTTACACCTTGACGTGGTAACTGGGCACAAGTAAATTTGTCCAGCTTTATTTGCTAAGTAATTCATATTTTTCAAAAAAATGTTTTTGTTTTCTTGGCAGTAATGCATATTCATATTCCAATGTACACCATCTACATTCTTGTTTTTCTCCTTCCCTTTACTTGAGTGCAACTGCTATTTTGGATATTGTATGTCGTGTTCAGGATGCACCAGTTCACACTATGAGATTAGGAAGTGGCGGCAATTTTTCTAGAAGGCAAGGTATAGTCTGCTGGAAAGGACCCAATTTATTTTATTAAGATGTATTGTTAGTGTCAGCCTCCAGGTAGCAGCACACTAACCAATGTCAACCTAAAAAGTAGCTTTATTTAAAGGGGTTGTCCAAAATTGCATGTTATATATATGTCAACTGTGGGCCTCTAGTGGCTTCGGCAGGTAGTTTGAATTTGATCTTCAAAAGGGAATTTTCTCAGAAGGTTTTTGCTACATAATTTAACATGCATGATGCAGGGGCTGAGAGCCTGATTCCAGCAATTTATCATTTAGTAGACTGGGTGCAGGAGTCCTTATAAAATCACAGTATTCTCTGCGGCACATTTAGCATAGCTGAAATACTGAGCTGTGTTTAACCCCACCCACATCACTAATTGGCACCTGTGTGTGTAGCTTCCAATCAGTGATGGGGGCGCGGTTGGACCAGGAAGCACAAGACACAGCCCTGTAGTGATAATCTCCATCTGATAAAACACGGATTGGTTTGAAAAAGCAAAACACAGCCTAATAAAGGGACACCTTTGGAATCAGACTGATTCACTACATAACAAAAGCCTGCTGTCAGACCTGCTGACAGATTTCCTTTAAAACTTTCTATCTTTAAGGACACAAACTTTAAGGCATCACATTACAGTAAGTAAAACTATTGCATAAGCTGCATTGGTTCCCAGTAAATTGCATATGAGTAACATGACCTAATAACGGTTGGCACAATCAGGGCAACTCAGTGTTCAAGCGTCTCATTCTGTAGAAAAGAATCTTGTCATATGTATATTATTCTTTCTATATACAGGAGGTTTTGTGAAAAGTAAACATGCATTGTATATACTGTATGTGCTGGGTAAATACTATTCCGATATCTGGCAGTATTTGCAGGACATGTGACTTTTACCAGATTTTGAAAGACAATATTACGTAGAATATATTCTGGATTCTCTTGCAGTAAATCATCTCTGCAGGACAACGATCAGTCATGAACTTTCCTTTCAAATATTTTGTAGAGACACTTATTGCGAATGTAATTTGTTTTAAACCTTTGCATAGATTTTTTTATACATGAAAATAGAAAATCAGAAAATAGAAAATAGAAAATCAGTATGTTTTTGGAGTGTGGGAGGAAACCGGAGTACCTGGAGGAAACCCACGCAAACACGGGGAGATCATACAAACTCCTTGCAGATGGTCTCCTTGGTATGATTTGAACCCAGGACCCCAGCACTGCAAGACTGCAGTGCTAACCACTGAGCCACCGTGCCGCCCGTGTCTCATGTCACTGGAGCCATTGCACAGTTGTAGTAGCATTCATATAAACACTTTCCATTACATGTAACATCAAAAATTTCCATGAAAGTGACATCAGCACTGTCCTAGACAGTTCAGTAAGGAGCAAAAAAAGGTTCATACAGCCACAGTCTGATCTTTGTTAAGAGGGTGGTAAACTTTCTTAAAATCCTTTGTTAGATGAGCAAAGTTATTGCCATCCTAGAACCTTATGGTGCTAGTTAGAAATTACATAGTTCATGAAATATCCTATTACAGAGCGATAGTTCCCCTACGTAAACAAATGAAGCCTGAAATATTAATCCACATATCACGTTAGTCTTCATAGTTTTATGTGTGTTATCCATAGCTAAGAAAATTCACCCGCCTATCTGTGACGCCCTGGCCCCGCATTACACCTGTCCCTCATAGGTAACATTCAGCCAAACACTAAAACCCTAGTCACCCCCTCAGGGCTTGATGGACACACCAGGGGGCGGAACTGTCGCGGGCGGAGGAGGGGACGCTGCGCTCTCCCACTGCTCGGGTCCGGCTGCCGCTGCTGCTGCGGCCTGCTGCTGCTCGGTGGCTCGAGCGATGGGCCGGATCCCGGGGACTCGAGCGGCGCTCCTCGCCTGTGAGTGAAAGGGGTTTGGTTGTTGGGATAGTTTATTGTCCGTGACGCCACCCACGGTTGTGGTGATTGTATGGACACCACCGCTGCTCTATATGGGGATCCCGGGAGCGGTGACAGGAAGCAGCAAAGTTGTTAGTTCTCCCCTCCGTGGGTAGGGGGTGGTTGTCCCGGGGCCCAGTGATGAGGTGGGGGATGCTGGATGGCAGGGCCGGTGCAGGGCTTGGTGGGGTGCAGGGACGCGGGGGCAGCGCTGTGCCTCACGGCACTGTGGTACTCACTCAGCCTGAGACGGTGACACAGTTCTCGGTAAAACACACGGCTGGAAAGACGGTTCCCACGGAAGGCTGCTGTTGCTTTTCCCCGGTAGTTGACGGTGACGGTCCCTTTTCCTGCACCTGCACCTAAGTCTATGTTGGTAGCGATGGGTTCCCACCGGTAACCTGCTCCCCGGCTTGGATATGTGCCGGAGGAGCCCCTCTTTGCTGGCCCTGAGAAACTGGTGCCTTGGCGGTGGTGGTGTCTCTCTCTAACGGTTGGACTGTTGCCTTCAATCGGGACTTGGTTGTTGGGAGACCCAGAGGTCCCCTTCACTGACGGATTTGGCAAATTCACGGCGACTCCTAGCCTTGTCGGGATCCGAAAGGCCCCTGCCAATGGTGCTGGCTTCTCTTCGTATACCGCTCCGGTACCGCCGGGCCACCATCCGTCCACGGTCCTTTCGGCAACCTCCGATCAGCCTCTCCTGCAGACAGTCACCGCCGTCTGCTAACCTTGCTGTTCTCAGTCCGGGGCACACACCCGGACCAACTTCAGGCTCTCAACTGTCACTTTCTCTTCCACTTTTACTCCTCTCTCTTGCTCCTCTACCACTTCACTCTTAACTCTCACTCTCCCTAAACTGATCTCTTCACTCCTTCACTTCCCTAGCTTAACTCAACTCTTACTACAACTCATCTCTTCCTGTCCAAACTCTATCTCAACTCATCTCCAACTGTCCTCTCCCTGTTCTCTCACTGTTCTGCCTGGTTTTCCCGCCTCCAGGGCTGTGAACTCCTCGGTGGGCGGAGCCAACCGCCTGGCCCACCCCCTGGTGTGGACATCAGCCCCTGGAGGAAGGCAACAAGGATTTTTGTGTAGCTTTGGTGTACCTATCCGGGGTGTAGGGTGTGGTGGTGTCATGACCTGTGACCCCTGGCTTGCCCAGGGCGTCACAGAACCAGGCGGTTGGAAGACGCCCACCGAGGAGTCTCAGACAGCCTGAGGCAGGAAAGTAAACACAACAGTTTGAGAGTTCAAGTTGGAGAGGTGTGTGGGCTGGAGCTGTGTGCAGCTCCAGCAGAGGAGAGAACCCAATTTGAGCAGGTGCCGGGGTAGGAGCCCTGGTACCTTTGGCTAGGAGGCAGACGGCGGTCTCCGTCTGCAGGAGCCGGGAAGATGGCCCGGTGGAACCGAGGTGGACCGGGACAGGGTTGTAGCCCGCCGGTACCGACCCGGGGAACCGACTCGGAAACTGGAGCACAAAGGGGGGTACTCAGACCCTGAAGCTAGGTCCAGAAGCTACAGGGGGCTAGGTAATTAACTGATTGCGGCCAGGAATAGAGGTCCTGTCCCACCCAAAGTCCCGACTGAAGGCAACAGCCCAACGAGAGGGATAAAAGGCCACCGCCACGGCTCAGAGAACCCACGGGCCAGCGTCTGCGGGCAAAGGGCTCCTTAGGCGACCACAAGCTGGGAGAGGACTCTTGAAGTTGCAAGCACAGTTAGTCCACCATCTTATACAGGTGCAGGAGAAAGACAGAGACCACCAGCCGGGTGGGGTATCAGACTGCAGCCGGCTGCGGGCACCGACCACCATCACCATGGTTTACCAGAGACTCGTGTGTTTACTGATAGTGAGTACATCAGCACCCTCCGGTCGCCCATCTCCCTGCACCGTCAACCAACCCCAACGGGTCTCAGGGCCACCATCCCTGCCCATGAAGGGGTTAACAACTTGCTGCCAAACATCACCCCCGGGTGCCCCGTAACTGCAGCGGTGGTGTCCACCTTCACCACATCCCGTGGGTGGCGTCACGAACTTAACACGGCTCCGGCCGTACACCTACGTCCCCAAACCACAACTCCCCTTTTAGTTGAAGTGACTGCGAGACCCCCGAGTCCGGAGACCCTCGAGCCACCCACTGAAGGTTCGGATCCGAGCGGCTCGGCTGCCGAGCGTGGGGCGGTACATATCAAATACCATTAAAGTTAAAGGAGTTGTCCGACCTGTAATACAATGAGGCACGCTCACCTGCTTTAACACTAATAGACGCAGTGCTGGACACTCTGGTGGTTTCTCATTGGAGCAGTTTTTCTTAGAATCCCATGTTGTGCCACTCCTTTATTATTATTCCTCCTAGAAATGTATAATTAAATTAACAAATGGGAGTGACTAGTCACACTACGATGTGAACATCTACAGACTGGTGCTGTGATTGGACAATGTCAGTGTATATAGGGACACGCACACAACTGGTAACACGAAGGAAATCAAATTATTCATAAAGTTACAGGAGGAATAACAAAGGAATGACAATACACCTGTAACGCTCACGGCCGACGTAGGGGTAGCGAGCAGGGATAGGGGACTCAGGAGACCTCAGGGGGGACCCAGGCTTAGTCTTTAGTGGGAGGGGCATAATTAAATACCTTCTGTGAGGCGGAGCTGATGCCAGGTACCACTCCCATGGTAGTGACCGGGACTGTGGCAGCTGACCCCAGGGCAAGTATGGACACTGGTACGGGCACACGTATAGGCTGGCACAGTCTGGATGCCTGAAGCAGACAGGTAGGCAGGCTGGTATGGACAGATATGGTGGGCACGGCAAGGACAAATCGGTATGGGAAGGCAGGTACAGGTGACGGATACACGGATACTGGGACAGGAGCTAGGGACTAACTAGCTAGCAGACTGTTATATTGTAGTGATGTGTCGGTCGCGAACGGTCCGACACAAAGATCCGGCTCCCTGCTGTGACCGACAGGAGCCGGATCCCCAGTGAAAGCCACCAAAATCTCTAAATGGTTCTTTTCGCCACTGAAACTCCCCCTACTTGCTGCTAAACTCCACCTACTCAATCTAATTGGTCTCTTGTAAGTAGGCGGTGTTTAGCAGTGGGTGGGTGGGGTTTCATCGGTGATACTATAATCTTAAATATGTGTTCACCATGGGTGAACACATATTTAATAAGGAGCCAAGAATGATCTGAAAGATCTGGCTCTTTTTGGTGAGCGGAGCCATGGGAATCGGATCACCAAAAAGAGCCGGACTGCCCATCTGTTACGAGGGGCTGTCTGATAATAAAACCCAAAGGAATATCAGACAGTCAGGGTCCACCGTGCAAAGACTCTGCTGCAGACTATGGCAGAGGATAAGGGGTATATAAGTGTGCCACTGTAAATAGTAATAGCACAAGTGCAGAGTGCAATACCTCTGTTAAACTCACAGAGGAATATAATTAGGAAATAAAGCAATTCCTCCCTTACTTGGAGGGTGTGTGGTATGGTCTCTGTTAATGGTCACAGAGACAAAAGCAGTGAGTGTGAAATGGCACCTACCTAGGTCCGTTCCTCTAGCGGTGCCAGGAGACGGACAGCAGCGTAAGCCGCACAAAGCTCCTACCTGTGTTCGCTCCACTAGTGTGCGAGGACACGAACCACTAGATATGGCTCCTGCCTGGGTCCCCTCCACTAGTGGTGCAAAAGAGACGGACAGCAGCATAAGCCGCACAAAGCTCCTACCTATGTTCGCTCCCCTAGTGTGCAAGGATACGAACAACTGCCAGACGCAGTATAAGGAACGTTACCCTAGCGGCAACGTCCACCTACGAGTAGAATCACAAGGCCCAGCCGGACCATGTGCCTCAGGCACCTGCCTATGTCCGCTCCACTAAGATGTAAGGATACGGACCGCAGCCGAAGCTGTAAGGTATAAGAACGCTACCCTGCCGGTAGCGCTCACCTAGCATAGACAGAGAGATGCCTAGAGGGACGTGCACAGAGCGTCTACTCTCATGCATGAACCAAGAGGACTGAGTGCCGGGCGGCGTGCGTCAGGGTCTTATATAGACTTTGTGCCTCATCCAAGATGGAGGACACCAGAGCCAATCCGCTGCCAGAACGACAGGAATGACGTCACACTGGCCTATCACCGAGCAAAGCGTCACAAGCACATGACCAGCGACCAATCGGCATAGAAGGTGTCAGAGACATGTGACCACGTGTCACAAGCAC
Source organism: Anomaloglossus baeobatrachus (assembly GCF_048569485.1). Lineage (NCBI taxonomy): Eukaryota > Metazoa > Chordata > Amphibia > Anura > Aromobatidae > Anomaloglossus > Anomaloglossus baeobatrachus. The sequence continues at coordinate 54,427,772 of NC_134364.1, read as the reverse complement.
ATGACCAGCGGCCAATCAGCTTAGAAGGTGTCAGAGACATGTGACCTCGTGTCAGCGATGATGTCACCCGCACATGTGCAATGGCTCCAAGATAGGACTTCGTCTCCAGCGCTTGCACATGTGCAGTAGCAAGAAATCCGAACATAGTCTCCAGTGCTCGCACATGTGCAGTAGCAAGAAATCCGAACATAGTCTCCAGTGCCACAGCAACCGTAACAGTACCTCCCCCTCAAGGGCCCCCCTCCTGGCGACGCAGGTAATCTGCAACTAAGTCGGGAGCATGGACAGCCTCCTCAGGCTCCCAAGAGCGATGTTCCGGGCCGTAGCCCTCCCAATCTATCAAGAAGAATCAGCGCCCTCTAACCATCTTAGAACCAACTATGGCTCATACCTCATAGCTAGAGCGAGAGGAATCAGAGGCAGAAGAGTGCACTTCACGAGCGTGAGGTAAAATAGCCGGCTTTAGCAGTGAGACATGGAATTTGTTATGGATCCTAAGATGGACGGATAACTTCAATTGGTAGACTACAGAATTTACCTATCGAAGAACCTCATAAGGACCCAGGAAGCGAGGAGCAAATTTGACAGAGCTCACTCTAAGTTTCACATGTTTTACAGAGAGCCACACAAAGTCCCCCGGAGAAAAGACAGGAGCCGGGCGACGAAACCGATCGGACACCGTCTTCATACGGTCCTTAGCTGCTTGGATCGACTCTTGAGTCCGATCCCAAACCTCTCTGGCATTAGTTGCCCAGTCAGCCACAAGAGGAGGAGGTGCAGCAGCGGGAAACGGTACCGGTACCCTAGGGTGTTGCCCATTATTGAGTACGAACGGTGTCTGCCCAGTGGCCTCAGCCAGCGAATTGTTAAGGGCAAATTCTGCCCAGGGTAGGAGGGAGGACCAGTTATCGTGGTTCTCAGCAACAAAGTGTCGAAGGTATATAATCATGGATTGATTGGTACGCTCAACCAAACCATTGGTCTCCGGATGGTATGCCGAAGAGAGATTCAACTCAATTTGTAGAAGGCTACAAACATCTTGCCAGAAACGGGAAGCAAATTGCGGGCCTCTATCACAAATGATATGATCTGGCATCCCGTGAAGCCTAAAGACATGCTTGAGGAATAGTTTGGCTAGTACCCTGGAAGATGGGATTCTCGATAACGGTACGAGATGAACCATCCGGGAGAAATGGTCCGTAATGACCCACACAAATCTATGTCCCTGTGAACACGGAAGATCACCCACAAAGTCCATGCCTACCACGTCCCATGGTCTATCTGGCACTGGTAAAGGATGCAAGAGCCCAGCCGGTCTCTGCCGTAACGGACGGTTGCGAGCACACGAGTAGCAGGAACCGACATATCTCTTGACGTGGCTGGCTAAGTGTGGCCACCAATACCACCTCTCGAGTAACTCTCGTGTCCGTCTAATACCAAAATGCCCACCCACCTTTGAGGTGTGGGCCTGTCGCAGGCGGAGGAGGGGACGCAGCGCTCTCCCACTGCTCGGGTCCGGCTGCTGCTGCTCGGTGGCTCGAGCGATGGGCCGGATCCCGGGGACTCGAGCGGCGTTCCTCGCCCGTGAGTGAAAGGGGGTGATTTGGTTTAGGGATATTGTCTGTGATGCCACCCACGGTTGTGGTGAGGTTGGTGGCACCACCGCTGCTCTAGACGGGGATCCCGGGAGCGGTGACAGGGAGCAGCTTTGTTGTTAGTTCTCCCCTCCGTGGGTAGGGGGTTGGTTGTCCTGGGGCCCGGTGATGGGGGTAGGGATGGGTGGCAGGCGGGTTGCGGGGCCTGGCGAGGTGCAGGGTCGCTGGGGCAGCGCTGTGCCGCACGGCACGGTGGTACTCACTCAGCCCAATGATGAAGACACAGTTCTCGGTAAAACACTCGGCTGGATGGACGGGTCCCACAGACGGCTGTGGTGTTGTTTCTCCCGGCAGGTTGATGGTGACTGCCTTTCCCTGCACCTAGTACGGTTGATGGTTCCAATGGGTTCCCACCGGTAACCCGCTCCCCAGCTTGGATATGGGCTGGAGGAGCCCCTCTTTGCCCGCAGGCTCTGGCCCTGAGAAACGGTTGCCTTGGCGGTGGCGGTGTCTCCCTCAGTTGGTTGGACTGTTGCCTTCTGTCGGGACTTGACTGTTTGGAAACCCAGGAGGTCCCCTTCACTAACGGATTCGGCAAATTCACGGCGACTCCTAGCCTTGCCGGGGTCCGAAAAGCCCCTGCCAGATGGTGCTGGCTTCTCTGTGTACCGGTCCGGCACCGCCGGGCCACCGCCCGTCCACGGTCCTTACGGTAACTCGGATAGGCCACTCCTGCAGACGGTCACCACCATCTGCCAACCTTGCTGTTCCGCCCGGGCCACACACCCGGACTCTGTCAGTCAGTTGCTCTACTACCACACTTTCCTCCTTCCACTTTCACTGTCAAAACTAGACTGTCTGTTTTCCCGCCTCCAGGACTGTGAACTCCTCGGTGGGCGGGACCAACTGCCTGGCCCACCCCCTGGTGTGATCATCAGCCCCTGGAGGAAGGCAACAAGGGTTTTGTTTCCTGGCTTTGGTGTGCCTGCCGGGAGTGTGGGGTGTGTGGGTGTTGTGCTCTGTGGCCCCTGGCTTGTCCAGGGCGCCCAGGCCCACGACAGTATATCATTCTGTCGATCCGGCGGAACAAAGGTCTTGCCCGGTGGGATTTGGTCTAACGTCACAGGGGAGAGCGTATGAAAAACCCTGGAGGGAAGGATAAGACTAGGTTCGTCAATCTCTTCCTGGGTAGAAACCATAGAGCGAGACAGGGCATCTGCCTTGTTATTCTTACTCCCAGACAGATAGTTGTTGGAGAATTGAAAGCGAGAGAAAAACAAGGACCAGCGGGCTTGGCGAGGATTCAGACGCTGAGCGGTTTGTAAGTACGTCAGATTCTTATGGTCTGTATAGACCTGGAAAGGATGTTTCGCTCCTTCTAGCAAGTGACGCCACTCCTCCAAGGCTAATCTCAGGGCGAGCAGTTCCCTATCCCCAATGGTATAGTTTCTCTCTGCCGGTGAAAAGGTTTTAGCAAAGAAGAAACACGGCCTTTTTCTGCCTACACCGTTCTTTTGATACAAGACCGCACCAACACCCACTGAAGAGACATCAACCTCCAAAGACGAAGGGCTTATTTTCATCGGGTCTTTGAAGAACGGGAGCAGTTGAAAAGTGTCTTTTTACTGCCTCAAAAGCCTGGGATGTCTCAGTAGACCAGACTTTTGGATTAGCACCTTTCTTAGTCAAGGCCACCAAACGGGCCACCAAAGTGGAGAAATGGGGTATGAACTGCCGGTAATAATTTATGAATCTTAAGAAGCGTTGCACCGCCTTCAAGGAATGAGGTTTGGACCATTCCAGGACAGCAGAGAGCTTCGCAGGATCCATAGCCAGACCCTCTTGTGAGATAATGTAACCCAAAAAAGGCAAGGATGACTGCTCGAATACACACTTTTCGAGTTTAACAAACAATGATTGCTCCCTTAAACGGGAAAGGACACGAACGACATCCTGACGATGAGTCTCCAGATCAGGAGAAAAAAAATCAGGATGTCGTCCAGATACACCACGACGGAGGATAACAGTAAATCCCTGAACACATCGTTTACGAAGTCCTGAAATACTGCGGGTGCATTACATAAACCAAAAGGCATGACGAGGTATTCATAGTGACCGTCTCGGGTGTTAAAAGCGGTCTTCCATTCGTCACCCTCTCGAATTCGTACCAAGTTATACGCACCACGCAGATCCAACTTTGTAAAAACCTGAGCTCCCCTCAGTCTGTCAAAGAGCTCTGAAATTAAAGGTAACGAGTATTTGTTCTTTATTGTGATTGCGTTGAGACCCCTGTAATCTATGCAGGGACGCAAATCACCCTCTTTCTTCTGAACAAAGAAAAACCCAGCTCCCGCGGGAGAGACAGACTTACGAATGAACCCCTTACCTAAACTCTCTCTTATATAGGTCGACATGGCCTCCGACTCAGGTATCGACAGGGGGTAAACCCTGCCCTTAGGTGGAACCGAACCTGGGATAAGGTCTATGGCGCAGTCATACGGCCTATGGGGTGGAAGAACCTCAGCACCCTGTTTGGAGAACACGTCAGCGAAATCCAAATAGGGTGTAGGTATGGGAGAGAGATCAGTTGATGCAACCGCAACGACCTTAGGTGGTAAGGGAAGACATCGGGACTGACATTTCGAACCCAAACTAATAATGCTGTCGGACTCCCAGTCAATTAGAGGAGCATGGGTCCAAAGCCATGGGAGACCCAGAAGAACGTCGTCTATACCATCAGGCAAAACAAGAAAAGAAATCTCCTCTATGTGACCCTGAGACAGGGAAAGGCGCAAGGGAACTGTCCTCAATGTAATGGAATCAGACAACATAGTCCCATTAACAACACGGACAGGAATAGGCGCCTCTAACATGATAGAGGGAATATTGTGTCTCTTTACAAATCCTGAGGAGACAAAAGTCCCGTCAGCTCCGGAATCCACAAAAGCAATAATAGGCCATGTATTCTCAGAGAATGAGAGCTGACCTGGGATACTACACTTAGAGGGTGCAGAAGACGTCTCTAGTAACCCCCCTCTAATGGTTACTAGGCCTGGGATTTTCCCTTACGGCTAGGACACTTGTTGGCATAGTGCCCAGTCTGACGACATACGTAACATATAGGAGGACCAGACCTGCGTAGTCTGGAGGACGTATGACCTAACTCCATAGGAGTGGGAGATATCTCAGATGCGGAGGAAGATGGTAGTGGACCCTCAACAACTGGAATAGCCCGATGCTTAGGGCGTGAGGAAGAGACCTCGAGTCTACGTTTCTTATGGCGTATGTTGATCCTTGTTGCTACAGTGATTAAGTCCTCCAGAGAAGCAGGGACCTCACGAGTAGCAAGGGCATCCTTGACATAGCCTGCCAACCCTCTCCAGAAGATAGGAATTAACACCTTTTCTGGCCAATCTAGTTCTGCCACCAGCGTTCTAAAAGCAATGGCATACGAACTAGTGGATAACGAACCCTGAGATAGATCTAACAGTCTCAGGGCCGCAACTTGGGTAACCTGCGGACCCATGAATACCGCTTTAAGAGCTTCAAGAAAGTCTTGATGTCTCAGAGTAACCACATCAGAGCGCTCCCATAGGGGAGTCGCCCATTCTAAGGCTTTGTCCTGAAGTAAGGATATGATAAAGCCTACTCTAGACCTCTCCGTAGAGAAGCGAGAAGAGTTGACCTCTAGGTGTATCTGACACTGACTAATGAAACCACGACATGATCTGGCATCGCCAGAATACCTGTTTGGCAGAGCAAGTCGAGGATCATGTGCAGATGTCACCATGGTCTGAGGTTTATCCTCAATAGTCTTGAGCCGCGACTCAAGTACTTGTATGTAACGGTGTAGCTACTGATATTCTGCCATAACTGCCAGACCCTTGGCTCAGTCCTAATGTTACGGGGGGCTGTCTGATAATAAAACCCAAAGGAATATCAGACAGTCAGGGTCCACCGTGCAAAGACTCTGCTGCAGACTATGGCAGAGGATAAGGGGTATATAAGTGTGCCACTGTAAATAGTAATAGCACAAGTGCAGAGTGCAATACCTCTGTTAAACTCACAGATGAATATAATTAGGAAATAAAGCAATTCCTCCCTTACTTGGAGGGTGTGTGGTATGGTCTCTGTTAATGGTCACAGAGACAAAAGCAGTGAGTGTGAAATGGCACCTACCTAGGTCCGTTCCTCTAGCGGTGCCAGGAGACGGACAGCAGCGTAAGCCGCACAAAGCTCCTACCTGCGTTCGCTCCACTAGTGTGCGAGGACACGAACCACTAGATATGGCACCTGCCTGGGTCCGCTCCACTAATGGTGCAAAAGAGACGGACAGCAGCATAAGCCGCACAAAGCTCCTACCTCTGTTCGCTCCCCTAGTGTGCGAGGAGATGAACAACTGCCAGACGCAGTATAAGGAACGTTACCCTAGCGGCAACGTCCACCTACGAGTAGAATTACAAGGCCCAGCCGGACCATGTGCCTCAGGCACCTGCCTATGTCCGCTCCACTAAGATGTAAGGATATGGACCGCAGCCGAAGCTGTAAGGTATAAGAACGCTACCCTGCCGGTAGCGCTCACCTAGCATAGACAGAGAGATGCCTAGAGGGATGTGCACAGAGCGTCTACTCTCATGCATGAACCAAGAGGACTGAGCGCCGGGCGGCGTGCGTCAGGGTCTTATATAGACTTTGTGCCTCATCCAAGATGGAGGAAACCAGAGCCAATCCGCTGCCAGAACGACAGGAATGACGTCACACTAGCCTATCACCGAGCAAAGCGTCACACGCACATGACCAGTGACCAATCTGCTTAGAAGGTGTCAGAGACATGTGACCTCGTGTCAGCGATGATGTCACCCGCACATGTGCAATGGCTCCAAGATAGGACTTAGTCTCCAGCGCTTGCACATGTGCAGTAGCAAGAAATCCGAACATAGTCTCCAGTGCTACAGCAACCGTAACACCATCACTAGTATACTGACTAACTGAAGGTGTTGCGCAGGCAACTCCCCTAATGGGAGGGTGCCTTAAATACTTAGTGCCTCTCAGCCATAGGCTGAAAGCATTTCTGGGAAATTGAAAGTCGAAAGGTTCAGCACCAGCAGCTGCTGCTGGACCTTTTGACTTTCAATTGCTGTTCAACTGGGAGCCGGACCAGGTCACTTGAGCACCCTCTATTTAGTTACATAGGTTGAAAAAAACCTAGGTCCATCTAGTTCAACCTTCCTCCACCAGTTCTACATTGTGTCATTAAGTCCTTTATAACCAACAATGTTGTGTGTACTGAGGAAATCATCCAGACCTTTATTAAAAGCTGCTATATTTCTTCTCCAGTGAGCTGTATTATCATTTTTTTTTTCCCCCTTCTTTACAGATTTCTGGGAAATGGCATGACAGCCCTTTAAGAGGACCAGTAAGCACGCACGTGCATTCCCAAAGAGCTTGTGCACCATGCACATACCTCAGGGGGAGAGGGAGGCAGAGGAGCACATGGGCGGCCACCGCGCTGTGGGGTGGTCGCAATCCGGCGGCGGTGCGTAAGTCAGCGTCCCTGTAGGGATGCCAGCACTGCAATATCATTCTAAGAAAAGATGCTGCAAAACGGTTTGATGGGAAATATAATGGTTTGCTAAAATAGACATGGCTGGAAAAGGAACAGGTCAACTTTAAGGGGTACTTTGCACGCTGCGACATCGCTAGCCGATGATAGCGATGCAGAGCGCAATAGTACCCGCCCCTGTCGCACATGCGATATCTTATGATAGCTGCCGTAGCGAACATTATTGCTACGGCAGCTTCACACGCACTTACCTGCTCTGCGACATCGCTCTGGCCGGTGACCCGCCTCCTTCCTAAGGGGGTGGGTCGTGTGGCGTCACAGCGACGTCACACAGCAGGCGGCCAATAGAAGCGGAGGGGCTGAGATGAGCGGGACGTAAACCTCCCGCCCACCTTCTCCCTTCCGCATTGCCGGAGGGCGCAGGTAAGGAGATGTTTGTCGGTCCTGCGACTTCACACACAGCGATGTGTGGAGCTGCAGGAACGACAAACAACATCGTACCTGCGGACGCACCGACATTATGAAAATGAACGACGTTACACAGATCAGCGATTTTTGACTGTTTCACGCTCGTTCATCTTCTCTCCTAGGCGTTACACGTTGCAACGTCTTTACCGGCGCCGGATGTGCGTCACTTTCGATTTGACCCCGACGATATCGCAGTAGCGATGTCGCAACGTGCAAAGTACCCCTAACTCTTTGGTCCCAATGCAAGATCTCCAGGGCCTTCTATTTACTATGCACCATATACAGTATAATAATATTGATAACTTCCTAAGAAGCAGTTGAGCCCCTCAGCCACAAGGGTATGGGTGTTACTACTACTTGTGCACCAGATGTCCTTGCTGCACTAGTAACTTAGACATGCCCACACAATATTTATTAAATAATAGGAAACTAAATCAGAAAACCTCTATTCCTGATCCCGCAATGAAACATTCTAATAGTCGATCTTTGCATTTGCTGAGACCAATATATTCTAAATATTGTCAATTCACTGTGCCGTAGCTCATCTTTTTCGCCCTTCTTCAACAAAGTTTAATATAGAATCCAAGCTACTTCACATTATCCAACTATGTGGGAAATTTATGACATGTCAGAATGTAATTTGTGAGCTGTATCTCAAAGAATACAGAAACCTCAACCGCTGCTTCATATTAATCACAATACTGACTTCCTTATTATTCAATGTAGCCCGATCCCTTCAATCTGTCTAAGTCAATCAAAGTTGGAAAACTTTTCTAAAATCTATGAGCATTGACTGTGCAAGCGGAGGAATGAAGACTTCCATTGCTGTGTTCCCAGCAGTCAGGGGAGCCGTTAATTCTCATAAGCCTTGCCATATGCTATTACCCGGAACATCTACCATTGTTAAAAATCCTATCTGTGAATTATTATAATCATATAGTCTGTACGAAAAACATTGGTTTGTGACAAAACTACTTTTATACTGCAAGTCTTACTTTATGTTCTATACAGAATCCAAATGGAATTTTACAGCCTAGGACTCAAGTGTGAAGGTTATATAAATAAAAGTAAAAACTGCATAAAATTAAAAAAATATGAAAAACTGTATAAAATGTTTTACTGTTATTTTCGTGCACAAGTGCCATCCGATGTTTACAATTTCAGTGTTGAAGAGTTAATTTCCTCTGCCTACGTATTTCTCCTTTTTTTATAGTCTATTTTCTCTGCCCTCCATGGGACTATAATCATTTCCCCAATCTCCATTTTTAAGATGAGTATATAATCTCTTCCCTGCTGCAGGGTATGGGCTCATTTAGTTTATCTCTTCGGTTTTGTCTGTTAAATGACCACAGTGTGAACATTCTCCTATAGATTACATGTATACCAACTTATGCACCGGCTCATTTATTTTTTTGCTTTGTTGTAGTTTCTTGTACAAACAAGGGTGTGGCTAATCCCCTTTTTGAATTGTCATTTAATTTATATAGCTTCCCATGGGCAGGTGTCTAAACTAGTTGAGCCCCGGTCTTGCTCTGCCCTCCTACTACATTGAGGTTGGTTGACAAGGGTGAGGTTTTAATACAAGAGGAGGGGACCATCCTTATTGGGGTACTGTCACGCTTGCACTAGGAGAAGCTAAAGTTACAAGCAATGTAACTTCAGAGTGCAGTTAGCAGGTAAACCACCAGAGGGCAATAGAGTACTCAGAATACCGGGTCAGCAGCAGGAGATCTCATTAATAGCACAGGGATAGACAAATTGTGGTCAGGTGATAGCCGAGAGTCAGAAGCCGAGAAGTCACAGATACAGCCAAAGGGAGAGATGGAGGTCGGGGTCAGGAACGTGAATACAGGTCAGTTTCCGGGAAGTCCAAGTACAAACAAGGGAGGAGTACAAAAAGGTCAGGACTTGGATAAGACAGATAAAGAAGGATACACAATAGACAGGAGCGGGTAGTCAGGGATCGGAACAGACGAACGGATGGAGGAGGGTATGGGTCAGAACCAGGTAGCAGGACGGATCAGGTAACTCCCCAGAGCCAGTAACACACACTGCAGAGCATAAACTATCACTGGCACTGAACCGGAGATGCAGCACCAGGATATAGTGTCCCGGAAATCAAAGTGAGGCAGGCAAGAGTTAACCCCTGACATGACCAGGCTAGAGCTAGGTGAAACCACAGCAGCAAGTACTGGCCCGGATCACAATAGGTACACCTTGCCATGGTATGATGGTTTTAACTTTTTTTTTTTTTTAGCAAAAACAGTGTTTACTAAGCATCCTATATTATTTATATTACTATCAGAGTTGTTTGTAAGAAATGTTTATTACTGCACAAATTGGTATATGGCTGCCATACCAGGTATGAGGGGACAGAGCTCATGTGCAGACACTGGGAAATAAAGTGAAACAGACCGTCTCCTCATGTGGATAGTGCTCTCTGAACCTGGGGAATGCTGGGAGACATTTGTAGTTTTAGTTAGTATATATTCTCTCTGTAATATCACTGTCACAGCCTGTACATATTTGGTTTATTACTGCACAAATTGTGTATTACCACATACTAAAAAATACTGTGTACTATTACTCTTTACTTATTGCAAGGTATATACCCATTTTGTTTCCATGTTAGGTTTATCTCGAAGGTGAAAACGTCCGTAGGTTCTCCCATTATCTGATCAGACTATCAGCATAGTGTGATACAAATCTCTCGAATAAGGGAATCAAAGCAGACTGAGGAGAACATGGAGACGAAAATATCTCCATTTCCTCCATTCTGTGAGCTCACGGAAAATCGGATTGTTCTAAGATGTCATACGAGTGCAATCCAATGATTTCCAAACACACCTTGACTTTCATTGCGGAGTGCAATTCGAATAAGTAATCAAACTTGGACGTGCAGCAAATCTGACGTGCTCAGCCCCATATAATAACATTGGTCCACGCTTCATCTTAAAGTTTTGTCGGATCACACTCGGACCAAAAATATGGCCGTCTGCATGAGAAGAACAGAGAGAACTATTAGAACTAGAAGGAGTATAGAATTAAATAGAAGGACTTACTGACGTCTACAGTGACAAAAAAAACAGTTGAAAATTTTCCATGAAGGCAATTTGGAAAGTTGGTCACCGTTACACATTACTTTATTTATATATATCTTTATGTGGATTGGAGCTATTTATTTTCCCCGGAGTCTCTAATCTATCCATCTTTACAGACATATAGTGAAATAACAATTTTGTCTGCCTTTAGTAACCACAAGGAGGAGCTCAATAAAACATATGTAGACAGCTTTCATTACTCATTCCATTCCGGAATGCTTCATCTACCCCTTCAGAACAGTCACCATATGGTATTGGAAGAGAGAGGGATGATTAGCGGCTATTTCGTGCTACCGGTCAATAATGATGCTGTGCGTTTATTAAAAAAAATGTGGTTCACTGGTTCAACGCGTTTTGAAGCTGCCTTCGAAACGCATTGAATCAATGAACCACTTTTTTTTTTTAAATAAATGCACAGAATAATTATTAGCCAGCAGTGTAGAATAACCACTAATCATCCCTCTCTTACTTATCGGCTCTTTGAGCCTGTAGATCTGCAACAGCGGGCCTTTTTTCTCCCACCAAGGTGAGCACATGATCATATTTCTTTTTTTTTTCCCTTGGATAAAACCCATTATGCCATTTCTCGATCCTAGCATAACATAGTATTGGTAAGTCACACTACAACAGTTTTACATGTCTACAACTGAAAGGAATGGGATAAGATTACCACATGACTCAAATCAGCAGCAAATTGAAGGTTCACAATGTAGTGGCCGGTCCCGCTGCAGCACCCCCGCACGCTCTTGCTTCCAGGATATGGCGGGGAAGCCATTCTCCTCACCTGCCCGCCAGTTCCATGTGCCCTGTTCCTGCCCTGGGGTCTGCCGCGGCCTTCTCTGGCTTCCAAGCCTCATGCAGGCCTTCTGGGAGTGCGCATAGGGTGCGCACGACCACGCCCCCTTTCTTAAAGGGCCGATGTCACATTACCCGGAAGTGATCCTTGAGGTCACCTATCACCCTAAAGGTACTTAAGCCTGCCTCCCCTTAGGGGAGGCACCTGAGCAATGTTGCCTAAAGGGGGCTTTACACGCTGCGACATCGCTAATGCGGAGTCGTTGGGGTCACAGAATTTGTGACGCACATCCGGCCGCATTAGCGATGCCGTTGCGTGTGACATCGATAAGCGATTTTGCATCGTTGCAAAAACGTGCAAAATCGCTAATCGGCGACATGGGGGTCCATTCTTAAAAATCGTTACTGCAGCAGTAACGAAGTTGTTCCTCGTTCCTGCGGCAGCACACATCGCTCCGTGTGACACCGCAGGAACGAGGAAGCTCTCCTCACCTGCCTCCCGGCTGCTATGCGGAAGGAAGGAGGTGGGCGCGATGTTACGTCCCGCTCATCTCCGCCCCTCCGCTGCTATTGGGCGGCGGTTCAGTGACGCTTCAGTGATGTCGCTGTGACGCCGCACGGACCGCCCCCTTAGAAAGGAGGCGGTTCGCCGGCCACAGCGACGTCGCCGGATAGGTAAGTGTGTGTGACGGGTCTGGGCGATGTTGTGCGGCACGGGCAGCGATTTGCCCGTGTCGCGCAACAGATGGGGGCGGGTACCCACACTAGCGATATCGGGACCGATATCGCAGTGTGTAAAGTAGCCTTTAGTGCATTGCTAGTTCTCAGGTCCCCTGCCTGCTACTCTGTCTCGTTCAGTGTTTCGTGTCCTAGTACCAGTGTCTTGTTCCACTAACCTGTATCTCTTCTTAGAGCCTGCTTGCTGCCACTACCTCCCTGCTGCCACATCCGAGTTACTACCTCCGTGCTGCCACATCCAAGCTACCACCTCTGTGCTGCCACGTCCACGTTACCGCCTCTGTGCCATGTCTGAGTGTTCATATTCATGCTGCCACGTATGAGCACAGCCGTACCGAACATCAGAGACTCACCATAAAGAATTAGATAAACCTGGATCAACCGTGTGACTGGTGCTCTGAAGTAACACTATAACCAGAATAGAGAGGTAACTTCGGCACTCATAAAATGAAGAAGGAGTAACAAGAATATTTGTGTGGTTTTTTTATTGTGAAATTTATCATCTAATCTTATTATATATGTATATAGACCCAGTATTAGACACCTTATCAACATAAGGATATTTATTACCCCCTTCACAAGGATACATAAATCCTTTGGGTTCATATTGCCTTCACAGGTATGTCAATTCATATCTTCCTCCATTTTTTCATTATTTTTTCCACGTTTAACCTTGCCCGTCATAATTTTCATTTGCATTTTATTTTTACTTCAATTGACTCTGATATTGATCTCTCATAGGAACAATTTCTTGATTTTTATGGGCTTGCAACCATTAGTACTACATTGATAGACACTACTTTCCCAAACATTACATATTGGCGGACGTACGTGGAAACGATATTTACGTTCTTTTGTCATTGAGGTAACATATCGCAAGAATATCTATTAAGTCCGTTGTTTTTTGCCTATTTTCCTTTTACTCTTGGTTTCATGAGATCTTGTATACTCTTTTGCTTCCATATTACTTCCTTTTGGTCTGTATGTGGTTTTACTGATCATCTTGCATATCATATTATACTTACCATGTTCTTTCTTTTTCTCTAGAATTGTTATAGATTTTCAATTTGAGAAACATTGAATCCAAGTTGTTTTTTCGATAGGTACGCATATATTCGTCCCATGTTCTTGTTTTTCATAATGTACCTTGGTCATATTTTGTGACATATTTGTATAAAAAAAATTTGTATAGTCTTTCTATCACTTAATACACTGTAATTGTGATTATCTGTTCCATATGTAGATTCCTACCACAGTGACAAAGGCCACAAACCAAGGCCGAAACGTTGGTGTGTTTTTTTTATAATTTTTCACAATAAAAAAAACCACACAAATATTCTTGCTACTCCTTCATTTTATGAGTGGCGAAGTTACCTCTCTATCAGAGACCCACCAGTCCGTCAGAGCAGACTCCACTGGTCCTGGCTGTCATGTATTTAGGCCCCCTGGGCCTGCACCTGACAACCCCCGTATAGGGGTTAGCTCCAGGGTAGCTCCTCCACGGGAGTCCGGTGTACGTCCCAGTGGGTCTACTCCTGGACACTCACCATACCTCGGCAACAAAAACACAGAAATTGTGGAACTCAAAGCTTTAGCTGTGGGACTGGATGGTCGTGCCCAAGAGAGAAAGACAAGAGGCTGGATAAAAATATTTCAGAGTCATTGTCAAGTCTTCATTTTCAGCTGGTGGCATTCTAAGTTTCGAGTGACTCTTACTTATTTTACTAACGTGGTAGAAGACAGAGTTAAACCATTGCATACAAACCCAAAATGATGGTATAAAAAACAACCTATTGTACATCAACATAATACCATATTCTCAATTACTGAGAAAGAAAAGAAATAAAGTCAGTTTGTGCCATCAGAAAGTTGTTAAGTAATTATGTGGATGTGAGCAGACGGGGCAGAATCACAATCCGGCAGATGGTGTGACTCACTATTCAGTGGTGACCTTAGAACGTTAGAGGATCAGCCACAGGTAGAAGTAATTTGATATAGTTAGTTAGCCAAGCGTTGTGACAAGTTAGCATAAAATCCGGCAAGACAACTGATCATCATTAAAAGAGAATGTGTCATTCCAGATTGATGGTTAGATCTTGTCCTGGATATTAAGGTTTGCACGAAAAAAAAAGATTTCTCCAAGAATGCTAAAAGTCGGTTTAAAGAGATATTCTCAAGCTTTAAAGTTATCCGTTTACCGTTTTTAGGGTATAACTTCCTGATCGCTGAGGATCTGACTTCTGGGAACCCCCCTGATCCTGATAACAGGGACTCTGAAGAGCTCGGTGTGAACAGAGCAGTAGTTGGTAATGCACACTGCTTACCGCATTCATTATTATTGGAGTGCCAAAGACTAGCTGAACACTGTGCTTGGATATCCCCGGCGGTCCCTTTGAGAATGAATAGGGCAGCAGTGTGCATGATCGACCGCTGATCCATTCACATGGGACTTCAGAAAGCCCCAATTCTCAGGATTGGTGGTTGTTTCCATCCATGAGGTCTCTGAAAGAAAAGCTGTGGCATTATGAAAAGAGCAAGGAAGGGTTAGTAGTAGAAATGAAGGAACCAGAACAGTATAGTACGGTATTCATATAGAACACAGACTTCAAATTCAAGTTTTCGAATTTGTTCGGGTGCTTCACGTATGCAAACCACCCAAGCATGCATTGCTGTGTTCGGGTACGCTCGATGCTCAGCCCAGTGGGAGCCACTTGCAGTGTTGTAATGGCTCTCACTTGGGGTAAAACCAGAGTTATCTGATGTAGCATGTCCAAAAAAAAAAAAAAAAAAAGGAAAACAAATCCCGTCCTTTCCCAGAATGCTCGTTTTATGGCTGGCTCTATGTGAGTGGAGAGCCAAACTTCCAATGACATTCGTGTCAAGTTTGGGTCCAGAACAGAACTTTAGGTAAAGTCCGGCTGAACCGGATTTCCACTGGTCCACTCATCTCTAGAGATGAGCAAATACTGTAAATTTGGCTAGAATTGAATTCTACTCCAATTTAACAGAAATCTGCATTCGCCAAAATGTAGATTTTATGTAACTTGCGTCCGCACGGATTCATCATAGTGGAGGCCACTAGCCACCATTTTTCTGGACCATGGAACGACATCAGAATGTAATAAATAAATAAAAAATACTTATACTCACATCTCCAGCCCTTCCGTGTCATTTTTCCAGATGTCGCTGCATCTTCAGACTGCCTTTCCTCATTCAGCGATCTCAGCACAAGCGGCAACGATCTGAAGATGTGACGAGGACCGGATGGGTGGAGGTGAGGAGTGGAGGGGCTGGAGAGGTGAGCGGTGAGGTTAGGAGAAGGATTTTTATATTTTACATATTATGTTCATTATGCTTGGAGATACCCTGGAACATAATAAGGCTGGAGTCAAACTTGTGAGTGCCTCGCGTGAGTCTCACATCACATCCCCCGACATGGCCGCACACTCTCCTGACAGGAGTGGGTTGATTGCGTGCATCTCTATGCAGCTGAGACGCTCCTATCCGAGGAGTGTAAGGCCGTGCCGGGTGATGCGATGAGAGACTCGTGCGAGTTATACGAGGCACTCGCAAGTGTGATTCTGGCCTAAGAGACTTTAAATCCATAGAGAATAACTTCTCCACAAATCGAATTTCCTGGGGAAAAAAAGCGTGAGCCGGTGAACTTCAATTCTGCCCGATCTGGTCGGGAGGTCGGGAATTTGACACTACTGGATATCGCCTTCATAAGAAATGCAAAACATTTCCACTTGCCTCTGAATTGATATCTTATGTTGGAAATCAGTATTTTTCTAAGCCAAATACCCCCTGCTGAGACCACGTCCATCAAGATCCTACAGGGCTATGATAATACCGCGAGTGTCTTATTAGGAGCACCGCACCTATATAGTCATGTATTATATGTTGAGAACCTTTTTTTCCAACAAGGTCTATTTAATTTTATACATAGAAGTTGTCGTCCAGCATTACCAAATGAATATTGCTATAAATGTATCAGTCCGGTTCCAACTCACTCTTCGAGCTACTGGCAAATGATACTGCAGTCTGTCATATTCTGCCCCAGGGCCTTTGGCAGAGCTCATTATAATATTGACATGATAAATCTTTAATAAAAGGAGAAAAAAATGGTGACATTTCTGCTGCGTTCAGCGAATCCAGGTAATGCTGCAGAAGTATATTTTGGCCAGACTTCCACATTGACATTACACATTCTTTTAATCCTTAAATTATTCCTAGTTTATAAAAAAGTGTTTGTCAAACTTCCTCCATTATATTTTGAAAATGTATTCGCTTTAATAATTAGTGTGCTGGCTACAGGCCAAGAAGAAGCCATGGAAGTGGCCCAAATAACAAAAGGGTTTGCACCAAGTTTAGAAGTTGTCCACCAGCTATGAGATTTAGGATATACACTGGGGATCAAAAGTACAGAACACACAACTTCCTAAATGTTGCGGTCATTGTGTATCGTCCTATGTGATTATATCCTAACATGAGGAAACTTGCAGTATTTTAAGCTTATTTCATAAATTTAATTTTTTCAAAAGCACATAATAAAAATGGAAATGAGATAAATGTAAAAAAAAAACACTGATCAAAAGTAGAGAACACTTTCAGATCCCTGCAAGTTATTGGTGTTAATCTGGCACATGGTGCTAATTTCCTTAATTATCTGCCAAGTCCTATGTAATTGGAAGCCTAACTTTCCACTTTGGACTGACTTTGTGTAGCTCCCCTAAGACTGGTCGCTACAGGGTATATCATTATACCCTTCCCTGGCAAGGAGAGGTTGGTCCGGTAAGTTTACACACACCTCACACCACCATACAACAGGGAGAAGCAGTCACTAGGAAAGGGTTAACAATGTTTCTACACACACAGTTCCTGGCAGACGCCAGGTGGCCTCCACTAATTAGATCAGGAGTGGTTGCCATAGCAACTTGCAAAGGTGGGGGCATGGGCAGTTAAGAGTAGAGAACACTGCAGTTTCACTTTTAGTCAGGCAGAACAGCTTGGACACGAGGCAGAGCAGACGCACAGTGTGTAGCTCCCCGAGAGTTGCTGTCAGGCCCTCAGCGAGGCAGAACAGAGCTGTCTGGATGTAACACCATAGAGACCGCACAGCCAAGTCGGGAACAGTAACACCTAGAGAGACGGGACCCGGCACCTGTAATCGTGGACTTAAAGACAGTAGTCACCAGAGTATAGAACTGAGCACAAGAGAGGTATAGAGCCCCAGTTTGGGTGGCCATGGCGCGGCAGCAGAGAGGGAGCCTGCGAGATGGGACAGAGATCCAACCCACGAGAGGCCCAGGCTGCTGGCCTGTACAAGCCATGACTAGGGGATAGTACAAAGTTGTGCATGGAGGAGAAAGGCCACAGATTAAAAAAATCGGATCCAGCCTCTGCCCTTCCCAGGATCGACCGGAGTCTCTGACAGCAAGGACCAGCACCCCAGGTGTGATACCACATGAACCAGTAAATAAAGGGACTGGAACCCGCACCTGGTGACTCTGAGTAACTGCCGCCGCCCTGCTCTCCGATGCTCCAGTGGACTGCCACCCCCATTCTCATTAACCTTCGAGGGTTCCCCGCTCCACCCGTGGGGAGCGACACCATCCCAGCTGCACCTAACACCTGCCCTGGAGAGAGACTGTGCAGAGGCAGCTAATTCCTGGCCACATACTGCAGGTGGCGCTGCGAAGCATCCCCGTTCTCCATCCAGTACTGCCCCTGGGAGAGGACTAGTCGCAGGAAGGGTCGGCGGTGGCAGAGGCCGAGACCCCAGTCACCGCTGCAACCGGTGACACGCTTCCCAGGGGCCCGTCACCCTCCTTCTATCCCCATCTGTACTGGACACTTGTTAGTTGTTTGTTTTTTCATGTAGTCGACGGGGGTCACGGAACCAGGTCAGGCCAGTCACAGCTACCCCAAGGAACCACTTTGCCATTCCAAATTGACATGCAGGGACGACCTGGGTTCTGCCAGGTACATGAGAACCCCCGGCGAGTGCCGCAACACACAGGGTACGTATTACAACGGTGGACCCTGGAGCTAGGAACAGGGCTCGGGTCACCTCCTGAACTCACCTGAAACTGATCCCTGCACTCCCTAACATCCCTATATGGATTATTTTCACCCCGTCGCCGATCAAGTGCCTATCCTTGTCTTTCCCTGGGCTCAGCCCTGTATAGTGCATAGGGCAGCAGGAATACTAGTCCCACTCTAAGTTAAAGATACAGAGGGGATTAGACAGACGGGTAAAATACAAAGCACTCCAACAACAAGAGGTAATAATGAGGAACGGACCAGAGCGGAAAAACCAAAGAGGACTAAAGGAGGGAAAACACCACAACTTTCATACAGCAAATGTTCTCTGAATGGCTTCCTGGTCCACAGCTCACAGGTTCCCTCTAGAAGCAAGTATAGTAGAAACTATCACCAGCAGTTACCTGGACTAGGAGAGAAGCCTTTATAGCAGAGCTGATTAGCAATATAGAGAACAGCTGACTATTGCTTATACTCAGAGTTTCAGAAGCCTAGAGGAGCTACTTAACCCTAGCAGCGCTGTATTAAAAGAAAATCTGCACACCCAGCAGTATTATCCTGAGCAAGTGAGTATGAAGCCCTGAGTTGTGATCTCCTGACACCAAAAATAGGAGGGAGCACTCTCTGTCATGGTATCCTCATGACACTAATCTTCTCTATCTATATGCTTAAGCATAGGGTTGTCAGTCACTGTGAGCGGGTGGGGAGAAGTCGCCGGGGACCCACCTGAAGGAGTAATTAATAGCATGGCTCGTTTACTAGTATCTATTAATTAAAAGTATTATTTTCCAGGAAATTCCACAGCGTTTCCAAGTCAAACATACACGGCTGGGATGCTACAGCCAGTAGCTGGTACATGCTGCCCGCGGTTTGGCCAGCACATATCAGCTGACAGGTTCCCTAGACTTTAGATTTTTAGACCAACTGTTCCTCGTTATTCTTCTACAAATGTTTTCCAAAATGGTAATACTATATTGAAAAAAAAAACCTAGAAAGGAATATAAATTTTGGAAGAAAAAATACTTTAGAATTTTGCAGTAGTTCTCAAACAAAAACTTATATTTTGTTTTCCAACTTTTTCAATAAATGTAACATTTAGGAGATAGAACTTTCCGGCTACTTACGTGATGCCGAATGCTTTTCCAATGTCTTAAATATATTTTTTATACATGAGGATAAAGAAATCGATCAATCAAGATAGGAGGAGATATAGGGGATAAAAAGAAAACTATTTCTAAAAAAACAAAGGAGAACTCTAACCAAAGCAAACTTGATCCAAGTTGCGATAAAATAAGTGTTTTTGAGCCTTGAATGAAGCGCGGTTCATATGGCAATGATTTATTATTCTGGATGATGTGTCAGAACGGTACAGAGACGATCATGTAGCCGCTTACACAGTGCAAGAAAACAGATGCCTGCCATCATGTGTGAAGCGAATACGCCGCATGGATTTCTGTTAATGAGGTAACCTGTCAGGAATTTGCGGAGCATAACAATAGCAAAGAATTCCAAACCAGGAGGAGAAAACTGAAGAAATCCAATAAAAAGTATAAGCGAGAAACCAAACAATTCATGTGTTCTGTGTAATGGATTTACTTTAGGTTTTCTTCTTCTGGAATCAAAAAGAAAAATAATTGGAAAAAAAAATTAAAAATGAAAAAAAAGTAAAAAAAAAACCAAAAAACAAAAAAACATCAGCAGTCACATAACATTTACTCGGTTGCAATATAAAAAAAATCCATATCGTTAGTGAAAAAATTGGCGACCTACAGGGGATTCAGAACTTAAAAAAAGATCTGTACAATTAAAACAGAAAGTGCTAAAAGGGAAAAGTGTGTTTTTGTTAATGCACCATTTTACTGTATCTTCCTATATCCAGGTAATCCAGGTCACTATAGGTAAGGACTTTGTTATTTATGGATATAATGAGCTGGTGTTATAGCTCGGTCCTCGGCTGGGGGTAAAAAGTGAGGTACAAATTGGCTGACGTGTTTCAACATGAAGAGCGGGGGCAAATTGCTGGATTTCTGCAGCGCCGTGCTTGTTATTTTATAGACATATTGTATTCGATCTTTGATTTCTTTTTGTTTAAGCCCTGGCTAAATATAGATGTGTACACAAAGAAGAAATAAACACAGTAAAAGGGATACATTTTATTGTAAAAGTAAGAAAAGAGCAACATTCATGCCACTTGGATACAAAGAAAGGGGAATAATTGGCTATTTTATAAATATATTAAAGTGATTTGATGAAAGTAAAAAAAAAAAAAAAACTTGCGAAGATTCCAAGTGAAAAAGACTAACCATTTGTGTATACAGCTCTAACGTGTCTCCTTGGTTATGAACTTCAATCCCTTTGTAAAATTTTATATTTATATATATTATATATATATTATATAATTTCTTTTTTTCCGTTTTAGCTCACCACTTGTGGATGAACAGGTAGGGGAGTTACTAGGTTTATTCCATTCCGGTGCAAACTATTTGGCATTTGCTTCTTCAGAAGCCTTTTTTTAACTTTTGGATATCATTCTTTTCATTGATGGTGTCATGATGTGACTGCAGGATAGCGAGGGACAGGGGGCTCCTATACTATTCCTAACACTACAGGATCCTAGGCTATCACTGACCTCCGGATTACCGTTATGAAGGTTGAGATGCCGTTATTTGCAATTACAGAAGTCAGATCTTTCTAGTAGTTCTTGACCAAGTTAGCGCACAATGTAGCAGGGATTTTGGCCCTCTCCTCCATACAGATCTCCTCCAGATCTTTCAGGTCACTGCTCCATACAGATCTTCTCCAGATCTTTCAGGTCACTCCTTCATACAGATCTCCTCCACATCTTTCAGGTCACTGCTCCATACAGATCTTCTCCAGATCTTTCAGGTCACTCCTCCATACAGATCTTCTCCAGATCTTTCAGGTTTCGGGGCTGTCACTGGGCAACATTTAGTTTAAGCTCACTCCAAACATTTTCTATTGGGTTCAGGTCTGGAGAGTGGCAAGGCCACTCCAGGACCTTGAAATGCTTCTTACGGAGCCACTCCTTAGTTGCCCTGGCTGTGTGTTTAGGATCATTGTCATGCTGGAAGACCCAACCACGACCCATCTTCAATGCTCTTGCTGAGAGAAGGAGCTTGCTGGCCAAACTCTCATGATACATGACCCCATCCATCTATTCTTCAATACAGTGGAGTTGTCCTGTTCCTTTTGTAAAGAAGCACCCCTTAAGTATGAGGTCCCCCCCAAAGTTCATGGTTGTGGTGGTGTTCTTGGGGATGTATTCATCATTCTTCTTCCACCAAATATGGCGATGGAGTGGATACTAGAGATGAGCAAACCTGAGATTCTGTGTTCATACCCAACAGACTTTAAAAAAAAAAATAAAAAAAAACCAGTTCAGATTCAGCATTTGGGTGCTTTACATATGAACACCACTTGTGCGACCATCACTATGCTCAATTCTCAGGTCAGTATGAGCCTCTTGCAATATTTGAATGTCTCACACTGGGGGTAACAACAGCGTAATTGGATGTAGTGTGCACAAAAAAAAAAAATATTGAGAAAAACCCCGCTCACTCACCCCTGGAAAAGTTCTGTTTATGGCTGGCTGCCCAATTAGTGACTTCAATTGGGGTTCAGGTCAAGTCCAGGTCCCAATCCAAACTTTATTTAGAGTCCAGATGAACCCGACAAAACAAATTTCCACAGGTCTGCTCATCTCTAGTTGATACCAAAAAGTTCTATTTTGCTCTCAGCTGACCTCATACCATCTCACAAACCTTTTCTGGATCAACCAGAGGATTATTGGTGAACTTCAAACGGACATGGACATCTGCTGGTGTGAGCAGGAGGACTGTTATGATCCGGTAACCGTGGAAGAATACGAAAAACTCCCATTAGTGAAAAAACACCAAATCAACAGGAGTAGTTGGAATCTGGGTTGATCGCAATCCCCTAACTATCAGACCACACTAAAAGTAGCCGTGGAGCATTCCTAAACACCTAGACGCCTTGTCACGGCCAGAGAAACTAGCTACGCCTCACAGAAAGAAATAAGGAAATCTACCTTGCCTCAGAGAAGTCCCCAAAGGAGTAGATAGCCCCGACATATAAAGTTTACGGTGATGTAGGAAAACACAATACTCAGATAGGAAAAATAGATTTAGCAAAGGCGAGGCCCAACTAACTAGATACAAAGAAAAGAAAAGAGAACTGATTGGGGTCAGTACAAAATCCCTGTAGAAAAATACCAATATCCTGATCGTAAAAATGGCCCTGGAGGTCGAATTACCTCACCCCCACTATATTAAGTAGTCCTGTAAATAATGGGAGAACAAAATAACAAAAAGAACACAAAAATACAAAAGTGCAAATAATCAAGTTAGACAGGGAGAAACTCCCTTATCCTGCAGGAGAGCTAGCAAAGGGGGAAGCCCCATGCTCACACACAAGAGAAACCAAACTCCACCTGCAAAAAAACAGATACAAAACAAGGCAAAAAAACAAACACCCTAAGGTGTAAATCAGGAAGCAAGGAAAAAAACTTATCTGCAGAAGTCTTGCTCAGGGAAACAGGGAAGGACAGAACTCCAAGCCAGGAACAGACACTTAGGAAAATACAATTATAACCGGCACCAGCAAGGCAAAAAGTGCTCTCCTATATAGACCAGGCTTATCTGCAATAGGACTTCCCTAATCCCCAATTAACGTCAACACCTGTCTGAGTCACAGGCTCAGACTCAGCTCCACTACCATTACTGACCACCAGAGGGAGCTCCAAAACCGCACCCAAACAGATGATATTCACAACAGAGGACCTTGTGTGTCCTGCAGGATTTTAATCCATAATGGCATAGTGTAAATAGTAATCTTTGAGACTGTGGTCCCAGCTCTCTTCAGGTCATTGACCAGGTCTTTCCATGTAGTTCTGGGCTGATTCCGGATCTTTCTCAGAATCATCCTTACCCCATGAGATGAGATCTTGCATGGAGCCCCAGACCAAGTAAGACTGACAATCAATTTATATTTCTTCCATTTTCTAATAATTGCTCCAACAGTTGTTGCCTTTTCACCAAGTTGCTTGCCTATTGTCCTTCAGCCCATCCCAGCCTTGGGCAGGTCTACAATTTTGCCCCTGGCATTCTTAGCTATCTCTTTGGTCTTGGCAATGTTAGTGAGGTTGGAGTGTGATTGAGTGTGTGGACCGGTATCTGTTATACAGGTAACAAGTTCAAATACGTGCAATTAATACAGGTAATGAGTGCAGAGTAGGAGTTTCTTAAAGAAAAAAATAACAGATCTGTGAGAGCTAGAATTCTTGCCGGTTGGTCGGTGATCAAATACTTACTTCATGCAATAAAATGCAAATTAATTATTTAAAAAAAAACAAACAACAAACAACTCATTTTGGATAACAGGAGGTATAGGTATCTTGTCAACAAGTTCCAATTTGACAGGTTCAGGGGTGTGACCCATAGACCACAGCATTCATGAATCCAGAGTCTGCTGTACCAATCCACCGATAATTGAGACCTGGGTTTTAATCATGGTGATTATTCGCTTTAAGGTAGGAGCTGTAAATTCTCTATGAAAAAAAAAAAAATATATGTCCACCCCTGGAAAAAAACTAAGATGTTGTCATATGTGAAGAGTCCGATGAAGATGTTTGAAAGGAATCTTCTTGGTAAAAACTTTTTGCCGTCTGTTCATACCTCCGGCCTTGTACTATGAATGGCAGAATATGTCTCACGCGCAGGGCTCAACTTCCCTGATTCAGACAGACACATTTTTTTATTCCCTCGTCCTTCATCCTTCATCTCATTCCTGATGTGGAATCAATGGAGGACTCATGCTGATTCCCACATGGAGCGAGAACGGCAATTTCAGGTGTCTTGCGGGCAAACAAAGAACAATGTTCTGTATGTGTGGGAGGCCATGTTACATCTCATTAGTGATACCTAGTTTGATGAAGTAAGAAAGAAAAAAAATAGCGCTGGAAGTGAAAACTTTTTCTGACAACAGTAAATATGGGCTTTTTTTTGTGAAGGCGAGTAAACAAAGTGAACGATAAACATCGAGTGCTGTGGAAGAGTCTACGCCACTCAAGTTCCAGCTCATTTGGTTTAGGCTGGATTCACAAACCCATGCATCACAGTCCGAGCCCGAGCCGACAGAGTCTCCTGACCGGAGCTTAGTAGCCCCTCAAGGGTGTATCATAGTCTAGGCTGGAGCAGAACACACGAGTGTATGAACCCAGGCATAACCACTTCACTCCCGGGCGGTTTTGTATTTTTGCTCCTCTTCTTCCGAGAACCGTAACTTTTTTATTTTTCCGTCAGTATTGGCATATGAGGGCTTGGGTTTTTTGTGGCTTTTTTTGTGGGACAAGTTATATTTTTAAATGAAACCATGAATTTTACCAACTGACATCTCCTATGATAGTACACAGCTCACTGTTCAGTCCCACAGATGCCACGTGGGATGGATATATCACCATTATAGACACGTCCTGAGGATCAAAGGCGACACATTGGAGGTTAGACCAACCACTCATGGTGGTGAGATGGCCACTGTAGTGGGTGTCAAGTTGGAAACAAAGAAAAGTGGCCAGATCCAGTATATCACCGCTGGAGGGTTTAAGCCTCCAATCTTTAGCCCGTTTTTGATGCAAGCTTCTCCTGACCATCCCGTGTGGCTACTTCAAAGCAGGAATGAATGACTACCACTTTGGAGAAGTTACAGACTAGATTGACAGAGATTGATCATAAACTTTAGGAAATAAAGCCATTCTCAAGTGGATTTTCAAAATACACCAGCCTCATCAGGTCTAGGAGCTACAGTTAGGTCCAGAAATATTTGGACAGTGACACAATTTTCGCGAGTTGGGCTCTGCATGCCACCACATTGATTTGAAATGAAACCTCTACAACAGAATTCAAGTGCAGATTGTAACGTTTAATTTGAAGGTTTGCACAAAAATATCTGATAGAAATTGTAGGAATTGTACACATTTCTTTACAAACACTCCACATTTTAGGAGGTCAAAAGTAATTGGACAAATAAACCAAACCCAAACAAAATATTTTTATTTTCAATATTTTGTAACAAATCCTTTGGAGGCAATCACTGCCTTAAGTCTGGAACCCATGGACATCACCAAATGCTGGGTTTCCTCCTTCTTAATGCTTTGCCAGGCCTTTACAGCCGCAGCCTTCAGGTCTTGCTTGTTTGTGGGTCTTTCCGTCTTAAGTCTGGATTTGAGCAAGTGAAATGCATGCTCAATTGGGTTAAGATCTGGTGATTGACTTGGCCATTGCAGAATGTTCCACTTTTTTGCACTCATGAACTCCTGGGTAGCTTTGGCTGTATGCTTGGGGTCATTGTCCATCTGTACTATGAAGCGCCGTCCGATCAACTTTGCGGCATTTGGCTGAATCTGGGCTGAAAGTATATCCCTGTACACTTCAGAATTCATCCCGCTACTC
Organism: Anomaloglossus baeobatrachus; assembly: GCF_048569485.1. Taxonomy (NCBI): domain Eukaryota; kingdom Metazoa; phylum Chordata; class Amphibia; order Anura; family Aromobatidae; genus Anomaloglossus; species Anomaloglossus baeobatrachus. The sequence goes on along the minus strand of NC_134364.1, from coordinate 54,401,980 downwards.
TTGTCTGCTGTTATGTCATCAATAAACACAAGTGACCCAGTGCCATTGAAAGCCATGCATGCCCATGCCATCACGTTGCCTCCACCATGTTTTACAGAGGATGTGGTGTGCCTTGGATCATGTGCCGTTCCCTTTCTTCTCCAAACTTTTTTCTTCCCATCATTCTGGTACAGGTTGATCTTTGTCTCATCTGTCCATAGAATACTTTTCCAGAACTGAGCTGGCTTCATGAGGTGTTTTTCAGCAAATTTAACTCTGGCCTGTCTATTTTTGGAATTGATGAATGGTTTGCATCTAGATGTGAACCCTTTGTATTTACTTTCATGGAGTCTTCTCTTTACTGTTGACTAAGAGACAGATACACCTACTTCACTGAGAGTGTTCTGGACTTCAGTTGATGTTGTGAACGGGTTCTTCTTCACCAAAGAAAGTATGCGGCGATCATCCACCACTGTTGTGATCCATGGACGCCCAGGCCTTTTTGAGTTCCCAAGCTCACCAGTCAATTCCTTTTTTCTCAGAATGTACCAGACTGTTGATTTTGCTACTCCAAGCATGTCTGCTATCTCTCTGATGGATTTTTTCTTTTTTTTCAGCCTCAGGATGTTCTGCTTCACCTCAATTGAGAGTTCCTTAGACCGCATGTTGTCTGGTCACAGCAACAGCTTCCAAATGCAAAACCACACACCTGTAATCAACCCCAGACCTTTTAGCTACTTCATTGATTACAGGTTAACGAGGGAGACGCCTTCAGAGTTAATTGCAGCCCTTAGAGTCCCTTGTCCAATTACTATTGGTCCCTTGAAAAAGAGGAGGCTATGCATTACAGAGCTATGATTCCTAAACCCTTTCTCCGATTTGGATGTGAAAACTCTCATATTGCAGCTGGGAGTGTGCACTTTCAGCCCATATTATATATATAATTGTATTTCTGAACATGTTTTTGTAAACAGCTAAAATAACAAAACTTGTGTCACTGTCCAAATATTTCTGGCCCTGACTGTATTTAATAAAGGTATGCATCTTGAATTGTGAAAGCTGCTGACAAGATCTTCGTTAACACAATTGTACCCCCAAAAAAAAAACCAAGAAGCCAAGATTGTGGTTATAAGTGTCGCGGGCGGAGGAGGGGACGCCGCGCTCTCCCACTGCTGCTTGGGTCCGGCTGCCGCGGCTGCTGCGGCCTGCCGCTGCTCGGTGGCTCGAGCGATGGGCCGGATCCCGGGGACTCGAGCGGCGCTCCTCGCCCGTGAGTGAAAGGGGGTTTTTGGGTGTGGGGATTGTTTATTGTCCGTGACGCCACCCACGGTTGTGGTGATTTGTTGACACCACCGCTGCTCTGTATGGGGATCCCGGGAGGGATGGTATGGAGCAGCCAGTTGTTGTGTTGCGTCTCCGTGGGTAGGGGTTGGTGATCCCGGGGCCCAGTGATGAGGTGGGTGATGCAGGGCTTGGTGGGCGCAGGGACGCGGGGGCAGCGCTGTGCCTTGCGGCACTGTGGTACTCACTCAGCCTGAGACGATGACACAGTTCTCGGTAAAACACACGGCTGGAAAGACGGTTCCCACGGACGGCTGCACTTGCTTTCCCCAGTAGGTGACGGTCCCTCTGTCCTGCACCTTTGTTGATAATGGTTGCGATGGGTTCCCACCGGTAACCCGCTCCCCGGCTTGGATATGGGCCGGAGGAGCCCTACTTTGCCCGCAGGCGCTGGCCCTGAGAAACTGGTGCCCTGGCGGTGGCGGTGTCTCTCTGTAACGGTCGGACTGTTGCCTTCAATCGGGACTTGGTTGTTTGGAGACAGACGTCCCCTTCACTGACGGATTTGGCAAATTATGGCGACTCCTAGCCTTGCCGGGATCCGAAAGGCCCCTGCCCTGGTGCTGACTGTTCTTCGTATACTGCTCCAGACCGCTGGGCCACTACCCGTCCGCGGTCCTTCCAGCAACCTCCGAGCAGTCACCATTGCGGACTATCACCGCCGTCTGCTGACCTTGCTGTCACAGTCCGGGCACACAGCCGGACCAACTTCAGGCTTTACTACTGTCACTTTTACTCCTTTTCTGTTACTTCAGCTTTCCTCTTTAGTTCCACTACTCCTTCCTTCTGCTTCACTCCCCTGACTATCTTACTTCCTCACTCAAGCTCTGCCTGAGCTAAACTGCCTTGTTCTCCCGCCTCCAGGGCTGTGAACTCCTCGGTGGGCGGAGCCAACCGCCTGGCCCACCCCCTGGTGTGAACATCAGCCCCTGGAGGAAGGCAACAAGGATTTTGGTAGCCTTGATGTTCCTAACTGGGGTGTAGGGTGTGGTGGTGTGATGACCTGTGACCCCTGGCTTGCCCAGGGCGTCACATTCCCCCTTAGCAAAATGCAGACCGTCCGCGGGCTGCCCGTCCAACACCGGTTTTATTTTCTGAAAAATATGTAAAAGAGAATAACACACAAACAACTTATGACATCATCCCACAATGGGAGGCACATTTCTTAAACGTTGCTAACTGTTTACGGCTACGGTCTCCGCTCTCTCCCACCCAAGCAACCTGGCCCTGATGCTGCCCCTAAAACCCAGGCAGCACCCCTTGACCCCAGTCCAGCACAAGTCACCCGAGCGGGATCTGTCCTTCCCCTCCAGAGGGTAGCCACCGGTTCCTGTGGTGGCTGGGCCCCAGCCTGCTCTGCTGAGGGCCCTCCCTCCAACCTGCCTCTCCGGAGGCGGTAACTGCGGAACCGGTAACGGTAAAACAACTTATTTACAAGCCACTAACGTTTGTGGTTGCCCTGCAAGTTCACGGGCTTGTCCATGGAAAGTCCTCCATGCAAAACTTTTTAAACGGTCCCCACGGGGACAACGGTGCCGGCAACGGCCGGTTTTCTCAATCACGGTTGAATCAGGTTAAGCTCCGGTAATCATTTTTGCTTATCATTTTCATTTTTAACTTTCAAACACAACTCAGACAAAACTCAGTGGTGGTCCCAACGGGGACTGCTGCAGCGGGCATCCGCTGCCCTTGAGGCGGCTACCACCGCAGGGGGTCGGCCCACTCTGGGACCGAACGGTACATGGGGTTCTCCTTCCATTGGCAGTTCAACCCCAAACCACCGACAGCCGCTGGGAATGGCGGCAGAGGCAGCGCACTTGGGACCTCCTCTTCCATCAACGGCATTCTCTCCGGCCCCCCGGCCGCGGCGCTGATGTCCGTCTCCCACTCAATCAGGGCTGGTTCGGGGGTTTGGGTGGACTGGTCGCGACGCGGCACGGCCGCAGCGGCCCCTTGCTCACAGGCACCCACTACGGCAACCATCCTGCGCATCTCTGCCTTCCAGTCCATCAACTGCTGCAGGCTCTGCGCCCTCACCTTCACGCAGAACCGGCCCAACTCCCGCTCCAGCCATGCAGCGGTCCCGGCGGGGAGTTCACCCGGGCCGCAATCCTCAAAAGCTACTCCGTCTCGTTTCCCCCAGAGCTTGGGTACTCCGGTGGCGGGTATTCCTGCACTCCAATTCGAGGACGCCGCCATTTCTCCATCCGTATCCCCCTTAGCTTCTTTCCGGCCCCTCCTCTATTGGGGCCTGGTTTTGGCCTTCGCGCCTCTGCTACTCGAGAAGACGCTCGAGCGGGAACTTTTCGCGCCAAAGATGGCGACTTCTGAAATTTTTAAGCCGGATACCTCCGGCGGTCACAAGGCGCACCTCTACCCAACGGCAGAGCGGTAAGATCCTGTTCGTGACGCCAAGTTGTCGCGGGCGGAGGAGGGGACGCCGCGCTCTCCCACTGCTGCTCGGGTCCGGCTGCCGCGGCTGCTGCGGCCTGCCGCTGCTCGGTGGCTCGAGCGATGGGCCGGATCCCGGGGACTCGAGCGGCGCTCCTCGCCCGTGAGTGAAAGGGGGTTTTTGGGTGTGGGGATTGTTTATTGTTCGTGACGCCACCCACGGTTGTGGTGATTTGTTGACACCACCGCTGCTCTGTATGGGGATCCCGGGAGGGATGGTATGGAGCAGCCAGTTGTTGTGTTGCCCCTCCGTGGGTAGGGGTTGGTGATCCCGGGGCCCAGTGAGGAGGTGGGTGATGCAGGGCTTGGTGGGCGCAGGGACGCGGGGGCAGCGCTGTGCCTTGCGGCACTGTGGTACTCACTCAGCCTGAGACGATGACACAGTTCTCGGTAAAACACACGGCTGTAAAGACGGTTCCCACGGACGGCTACACTTGCTTTCCCCAGTAGGTGACGGTGACGGTCCCTCTGTCCTGCACCTTTGTTGATAATGGTTGCGATGGGTTCCCACCGGTAACCCGCTCCCCGGCTTGGATATGGGCCGGAGGAGCCCTACTTTGCCCGCAGGCGCTGGCCCTGAGAAACTGGTGCCCTGGCGGTGGCGGTGTCTCTTTGTAACGGTCGGACTGTTGCCTTCAATCGGGACTTGGTTGTTTGGAGACAGACGTCCCCTTCACTGACGGATTTGGCAAATTATGGCAACTCCTAGCCTTGCCGGGATCCGAAAGGCCCCTGCCCTGGTGCTGACTGTTCTTCGTATACTGCTCCAGACCGCCGGGCCACTACCCGTCCGCGGTCCTTCCAGCAACCTCCGAGCAGTCACCATTGCGGACTATCACCGCCGTCTGCTGACCTTGCTGTCACAGTCCGGACACACAGCCGGACCAACTTCAGGCTTTACTACTGTCACTTTTACTCCTTTTCTGTTACTTCAGCTTTCCTCTTTAGCTCCACTACTCCTTCCTTCTGCTTCACTCCCCTGACTCTATCTTACTTCCTCACTCAAGCTCTGCCTGAGCTAAACTGCCTGGTTCTCCCGCCTCCAGGGCTGTGAACTCCTCGGTGGGCGGAGCCAACCGCCTGGCCCACCCCCTGGTGTGAACATCAGCCCCTGGAGGAAGGCAACAAGGATTTTGGTAGCCTTGATGTTCCTAACTGGGGTGTAGGGTGTGGTGGTGTGATGACCTGTGACCCCTGGCTTGCCCAGGGCGTCACATAAGTATAGTCTACCCTTTCCACTTTTGTTACTTGGGCTGTATGCAAGTCATTTGACCCTTTTCAAAAGTTGCTAAGTTAGCTTGTAATGATGACTAGAGACATATTTCAGCCCCTTTGAAGGGAACTTTCAGATCCTGGACAATATTGTCCTAATAATGTTAAGGCTACTTTACACACTGCGATATCGGTCCCGATATCGCTAGTGTGGGTACCCGCCCCCATCTGTTGCGCGACACGGGCAAATCGCTGCCCGTGCCGCACAACAGCCGTCACACATACATACCTGTCCGGCGACGTCGCTGTGACGGGCGAACCGCCTCCTTTCTAAGGGGGCGGACCGTGCGGCGTCACAGCGACGTCACTGAACCGCCGCCCAATAGCAGCGGAGGGGCGGAGCTGAGCGGGACGTAACATCCCGCCCACCTCCTTCCTTCCTCATAGCGGCTGGGAGGCAGGTAAGGGGAGCTTCCTCGTTCCTGTGGTGTCACACGCAGCGATGTGTGCTGCCGCAGGAACGAGGAACAACCTCGTTACTGCTGCAGTAACGAGATTTGAGAATGGACCCCCATGTCGCCGATTAGCGATTTTGCACGTTTTTACAACGATGCAAAATCGCTTATCGGTGTCACACGCAACGGCATCGCTAATGCGGCCGGATGTGCGTCACGAATTCCGTGACCCCAACGACTCCGCATTAGCAATGTCGCAGCGTGTAAAGCCCGCTTTAGAGTAGGGGTGAGAGACTATACCGGCCGTTTAGGAAAACACAAAAGGCAAGAGGAAAGGAATGCCCTATCGCTAGAGAAAATGGGAAGTGGTGACTCCTGACAGCTCACCCTCACTGCCATCACCAACCCTATACAGGTTCCACATCTATCTCCGAGCTGGAATACCTGGGGCCCTATTTAACCAGGGAAATGGGCGCTAAGTAAGGACGGAGGGTATGAGCTCTTTGTCAACAGCACTATTACTAATGGGCGACACAAGGAAACAAACCCGGGGAAACACCTGCAAATCACCAGAGCAGAGACAACACTTATCTGAGCTGCAGCAACCACAGAAGTCTAGTGCAACGAAAGATGACTTATCCACAGCTCAGTTAGAAACAAACTATGAACCGCACCCAAATACCCCCAGGGTGAGGTTTATAAAGGAAGTCCGGGGCTGACACCGAGAGACAAAACGGACATTTTTCAAGGGTCCTAGAGTCTGCTGCTGCAGAAAGAGGGAACTGTCAGATAACAACACGTCCTGCCAATCTCTGGGATTTTCTAACACTCGCTGCCACAGGATTGTCAGCCAGCTGTGATACATCCGTGACAAATACACAGCAGTCTAATCCAGTGACACCCCCTCTTCCCATAGTTGCAGTTTTATTACAGAAGTTCCACCCTTTCCCTTAGGCCTCAAACCAAACAGCGCCACCCCTGACCATTGATTGGACCTAAATTGGAACTATAGTAGAATAAGATGTAGCTGAGCTGCAATTTTATGTTCAACCCATGGTCAAGGATTGTGCAGTTTCTGAAAAAAAAGTCTTTTTAATTTTGAAGAATCCTTTTAGTCTTAAAAAGGAACCTCAACTAAACAACTTCTTAACACCCCCCCCCCATACACACTAACTAAACATGACAATTTTCGACAAGATCATCAAATTTGAATAGAGGACTTTCAGATGGTTCCCAGATAGATGTCTTGGAGAGAAGGATTGGACATCCTGGTTGAGCCTTTTGTTCTTTAGTAGGCTCCTCTGGTAGCGGCTCTATCATAGAGAGCACGGGGGCTTGCAAGCGAGCAGAGCATTCTGTTGAACGGCAGACATGTGGGAAGATAGCCATCAGCTTAAAGGGAACCGGTCGCCAGATTTGGCGAATATAGGCTGCGGTAACCACCAGTGGGCTCTTATATACAGCATTCTAACATGCTGTATATAAGAGCTTAGGCCACTGTGTAGAACATAAAAACACTTTATAATACTCACCAAAAGGGCGGTGCGGTGCAGACTAGTCGGATGTGTGTCTCTTCTCTGTTCTCTGGTACTGGCGCCTCCTCTTTCGGCCATCTTTGTCCTCCTTCTTTGAAGCCTGGGTGCATGATACGTCCTACGTCATCCACACTAGCTGGCATTGAGGTCCTGCGCAGGCGCACTTTGATCTGCCCCGAGCAGGTCAGATCAAAGTATTGTAGTGTGCATGCACTGCACCACCCTTTAGGTGAGTATTCTAAAGTAATTATGTTGTACACAGCGGCCTGGGCTCTTATATACAGCATGTTAGAATACTGTATATAAGAGCCCACTGGTACTATAAGCTACAGCTTATAGTTGCCAAATCTGTTGACAGGTTCCCTTTAAGGATCGCTTGGTCAACAGATAGGTGTATGGGGCAATAGAATAAGGAAGGTTGCTTTTGGTCTTCTGTTTTTGATCTCCAGTGGTCAACTGCTATTATCTTCAATGGCTGCTAAGGTCAGCGGAAACCTCTTTGTGATACAAATGGGATGAGTTTGTGTGTGTGACTGGACTCTAGATAGGTATCCAGTCAAATAGATAGTGATTATGGGAATCATGCTGCCTAGCTAACCACAAGTAGCAGAGAATCTAACCTCAAGTAACTTTTGAAGGCCATGCGATCACGAGGAATATATCCGTGCAAAACAACATACTGCGCAGGTCTCTAGGTGGAGAACATGAGCCAGAAGTAGTAACAACGCAGCTGCAAGCGTGATCTGTTCTATAACAATGATGAAGTTTAGTTCTACTGCGCAGTTGCGACAAAGAGATACGTAGTTATGTGTATAAAATGCGGGGGTCTGGGTGAGCAAGTTAGGGGAATCTTTCCAGGACGCAAGGGTGGACGCACTCCTCCTGTGATGTAGATACTAAAGTATTGTCCTATTCGCTCACCGAGTCCCCTCCGGCCGAGAAGTGATGCTACAATATTTGGTAACGTATGGATGCAAAATTTTCTATATACTATGATTTATATTGATTGTATGATTTACATTAATTGAATCAATAGAACAGGGTAATATTGCTTCTGCCATTCCATGATCAAACATTATCCTGATGTAATCTCAATAAATTGTTACATTACTGTTTTACCATAAAACTGTATTCAGTGTGCCTATTTTGTATATTAGTGAGCGCTACGTAAGGGCGTATCCGCCCTGTCACTTTCGCGTTGAAAGACAGTCTAAAGGGGGCTTTACACGCAGCGATATCGCTGGTGAAAGCACCCGCCCCTGTCAGTTGTACGTCACGGGCAAATCGTGTGGCACACAATATCGTTAGGAGCAATCACACATACTTACCGGCCTAGCGACGTTGCGGTGTCCGGCGAACCGCCTCCTTTCTAAGGGGGCGGTTTGTGCGGCGTCACAGCAACGTCACACGGCAGCCGTCCAATAGAAGCAGAGGGGCGGAGATGAGCGGGACGTAATATCCCGCCCACCTCATTCCTTCCGCATTGCCGGCGGCCACAGGTAAGCTGTTGTTTGTCGTTTCCGTGGTGTCACATGTAGCGATGTGTGCTGCCTCGGGAACGACGAACAACCTGCAAGCTCAACAATCAACGATTTTGTAAAAAGGAACGACGTGTCAACGATGGACGATTTGGTGAGTATTTTCCATCGTTAACAGTCACTCCTTGCTGCCACACGCAACGACGTCACTAACGATGCCGGATGTGCGTCACAGAATCCGTGACCCGGCGATATATCGTTAGATACGTCGTTGCGTGTAACAGGGCCTTTATAGCCACACATTTCCCTTACTTCGGTCATGGAAGGGGGGGGGGGGAGGGCGACGGTTGATTTATAGAACTTTTATCAAAGTCATCATATAAGCCTGCCATGGATGGATCTGATCTTTTTAGTAACTTTCCCGCCTAAATTAATAGGGCATGTAAATTGGGATTGTCCAGTTGGGACTTTCAAGGTCAAAAATAGTAGTAAAATTGCCAAATAATGTAATCTGGTAATCCACAGATCAAATGCTCTCAATCCCTTTGATATTTTAAAAGGAGATAACAAATATTAATGGAAATACACTTTCAAAACGGCCGGTAGTGCGGTACGTTGTTTTACCTAAATAGCGGAAGATTAGGAATTCTCATAATTATGTAATGTCAGAAGAAAGTAGAAATCTTAACAACACATGCAAAAAAATAAATAGTTGAAGACGAAAAAGAAAGTTATTTTCAGAGATTCTTTATCCCTAGCGGTGAAGTCAAATGTCACCTGGAATGGTGAGCAGAACCCTCCCTACAGCTGCAATTTACTTTTAAATGCTGCCATCTGGATTTTTATTCCCCATACAGATGAACCTTTGTACATTGTATACACTGATCCATTAAATTGGAAAAACCACAGGTCTAAATTAGCAGAAAATTAGAATAAGTATATATTGTGTTTACCACATTGTGCACCCTGGCATTGCATACATGTATCAGGAGAGCCCCCAAATGGGCGCACACTTACAGTGAAGATTTAGGGGGGGGGGTTAGATTAGAGCTTTTGTACAGTACTGGGAAGAAAGAATCTGCCTCCTTTGACGTTTGTGTAGTTTATTATGAAACATTATCCAGATTAGATTCACAGTTTTTGACTTTAAATCAAGAAGAAAAATATTCTATATGATCCATACGATCATTACATGGCACCTCCAATTTTGTTGGTGTCCTGGTAAGAAGAGTTTAACTTAAAGGAAATTTGTCAGCAGGTTTTTGCTACCTTATCTGACAGCAGCATAAATTAATCTACTGATGTATCACTTAGATAACTGGGTTCAGCAGTTGTAACAGAGTTCTTAGATGTACCAGAGCTCAGAAAGCTAACCACAGCCACCCCACAGCTCTCTGTGTACATTGTATATTGACAGTGATCTGCTTATCAGAAGAGGGAGTGTGGTTGCACAGCCCTGTAGTCCGGGCAGTGATAATCATCTGGTGATAAAACCTTATTGTGCATAAACAGTAAAACACAACCTAATAAGGGCATATCTCTGACTACAGTGTTTTACCCACCTACATCATGCGGTTCAGATTACATAGCAAAAATCCGCTGACAGATTAACTATAAAAATAATATTAACATGGCACAATTATGGAGGCAACCACACAATACCCAATGCCCATCCCCCTGCTACATTAGCCCCACCCCCAAAAAGTATATATATTATATAAAAATAACTTAAGTAAAAAAACAGTTCAATTTCCCACAATGCCCGAGAGCTAAAGGATTCTGTTGAAAATTTTCCAGTCATCAAAGGAGTGTTTATGTAACGCAACAGTGGGATTCGGTCATGTTTTTTTCCCATCCTGGTAAAAACAGTTGTTGGAATCCCAGCCGTTATAACCTGTTGTCACCACCAACACATAGTGTAAGCCTGCAGCTGTTGCTACCTCCAACATATAATGTAAGCCTGCAGCTGTTGTAACCTCCAACACAGTGTAAGTCTGCAGCTGTTGTAACCTCCAACACAAATATTAAACTGGGGCCTGTGGTATTAATGGGTCCTAAATAAGGATCTGAACCAATCCATTGCAGGGCTAAAAAAGGGCTACAGTATCACATCTGTCGCTATAAGGGCAACCTTCGTATCTGAGAACATAATACACCTACTCAACCCTAAATCACTAAAACTGGCCATTCTTTAACCTCTTTATTTATGCATTTCATTTTTTTCCCTTTTTAGAAAATAAATTCAAAGAACTCAATTTGCTTTTCCATTTTTATCAGCAAAAATAAACAAAACACAGTTTTGTACCATCTTGGCTGCTAACATACGCATTTTGAGACAATAATGGCTCTTTACTAAGCAGTTGTACTAGTTACCTGAATAGCAGGGAGCAATTATACCCTGCGAGCACCAGGCACGTACAATAGACTTTCCGCTCACACTGACAATACTACGGGTTGTGGCTTATATTTTATTATACAGAAGCTTAACAGTTATTATTTACACCATAAAGGCTGTGTTCCGTTATACGATGTACAAATACTAAAAAAAAAAAAAAAAGCAAAGTATAGAGCTTGTATGATGGTAAATAGATGATTGCTGCCTCCTCCCGCAGCACAATGATGGCCGTTACTGTATGGCATTGCATACAGAGATTGCGCCAATGTTCTGAACACGACCCCATGAACAGAACACTGTCTTTAGAGTATAATATGTAGAAAGCCTGACAAAGATGATTAATTGCTACGCTGGAGACCTGGTATTCAGGAATTGCCAAAAATGGCAAAACTCAAAAAAGGAAGGGGTTTCAGTTCTGATGACAGTTATTAAAAGCCTGATGACTGTTTCTTTGTGATTAAAGAGCACACCGACACCGTATAACAAGAACATCCAGTAATACCGCAGTAATCCATGATCTTTATCACGTTGATTATTTTGGATTTATGTTTTACACATTTTTTACATGCTCTTCTGATTGCCGTTCTATGGTTGGATTTAGGGAATGTAGCAACATATTGTCTGTTCTCTAACCTGTTTTTTTTTTTTTGTTTTTTTGCTTATTCTAGATTTTTTTGTATTTCCCAAAATGACTTGTATTGGAGAGTGTTCTGTGGTTTATGCATTAAGCATGTGTGAGGTCAAGTAGAATGAGGAGTCGTTCTTTTTATCACCTTTTCGTGTACCGTATTTTTTTTTTATTATAAGACGCACTTTTCCTCCCAAAAATTTGGGAGGGAAATGAGAGGCGAGTCATACAACCCCTGGCAAAAATGATGGTATCACCTGGCTCTGAGGAGGTTCATTTAGTTGTTTAGTTTTGTGCCATGTCTGTGATCTGTTATTTTTTAAACAAAACTAAAGTCATTTCAAACGGCAACTTTCAGGCTTTAAGGAACACTAAAATAAATCATGGAAACATGACCATAAAAACATCATCAAAACCAAACAGAAGGAAAAATGATGGAATCACTCAATTGTGAGGAAAAAAATATGGAATCATGAAAAGCAAACAAACAAAAGAACACTCCAATACATCACTAGTATTTTGCTGCACCACCTCTGGTTTTTATAACAACTTGCAGTCTCTGAGGCATGGACTTAATGAGTGACACACAGTATCTTCATCAATCTGGCTCCATCTTTCTCTGATTGTTGTTGCCAGATCAGCTTTGCAGGTTGGAGCCTTGTCATGGACCATTTTCTTCAACTTCCACCAAAGATTTTCAATTGGATTGAGATCCAGACTATTTGCAGGCCATGTCATTGACCTTATGTGTCTTCTTTCAAGGAATGTTTTCACAGTTTTTGCTCTATTCTAAGTCTGAACTGGTTGCAAAAACCTAAAAAAAAAAAATCAGTAAATGGAGAGAAGGTATGCACACCAGTGACTATGCAAGGGGAATACATGTAATAGCAGAAACCGCTGTGTGAATACTGGCCTGAAAAATACAACAGCTACATGCAAAAATGAAAAAATGAGAGTGGAACCTGCATTACTGCCCTGAAATATGAATAAAGAGAAATTTAGCTATTGAATTGATCAATGCAACAGAGCCCCAAAACCTCTTCACGGTATTCTCTTATTTTTGGGGTCCCTAGCTAATGTGTGTCCTCTCATGCAATTAAAAAACCTACCATGTATGGGAAGCTGAGACCCAGGCTATAGTGATTTTTTTTAGGTTTTTGCACCCAGTTCAGACTTAGAATGGTGTTCCAAAAGTTATTTCTTTATTGTTAGTAGTCTTTCATTTGTGAACCCGACCCCACCCATACCTTACCACATTATACATCTATAACTCTGAGCGCCATTTCATTGAAGCCTGCACCACCAACAGTTTCTGGATGTATCACCTGCCCCACAGCGCCGCTGTCCGCAGCGAGCATCTGGAACACATGCTGCACTGACGGCAGCATCATCCTAATCCACCACCACTGCCGCCACCCTCCGGTAAAACACCACTGGATTATAAGACAGACCTCATATTTTTTTTCTCTTTAAATTTGGGGTGCTTCTTATAACCTGGAGCATCTTATAAAACAAAAAATACGGTACCTTCAGCCTTCCTTATTGTGTGGCTATTATTTATCAGTTGATGCAGATTTAGAATTAGAATTCACTAAAGGAATCTGCACGGTCTCATGAACAATTACAAAATTTTGCACAGATGCCTCATGTGACTCAAGGAACGTCAGACTATGTTCTGAGGGGAAATTTTAACCCCGCGCTTTACAGTTATTCGCCAAAAAACCAGCCTCCATTAAAGTTAATGGAGCTGGGAACAACAGTGCAGCCAGAACTTCACAAGAATGTTGGTGTGTCACAATGCAGCCAGGAAAAGAGACAGACGGGGGAAAGATATAATTAAAGAAGAGAAGGCGCAATGAGAAGCACCCGTAAAAAGTAAAGTATTATTGCTTATTGTCACTGCTCACCGTTTTTCGTTATGCCACCCCCGCACAACCCCAGTAAAGAGTTTAAGTTATTTTAGGAGGTAATCCACGTCTCCTCCCTGAAGCGCTGTGTGTGGGGAAACCTGATCCAGGCTAGCCGTTCTCCTGACACCACCAGTCTGCATCGACACTGCAGGTCATGGAGTTCCCGTTAGCATCCACGTCCAGCAAGATCTCTGTTGCTCTGGGCAGACTACTACCCTTAAAGCAGCTCCTGCCGAATTTCCCTTAAAAGGGAATATGTGAATAGAAAAAATAGCTATTCGGTATGTTGAAGCGCTAATAGAGATATTTGCAAGAGAATTATTTTAGAGACAAGATTTAATAACGGTCTCTCATAACCACAACATGTTTCAACAATCCACTCTTATTTCACCTGAGGAAAACAACAGTGGATTGTTGAAACGCGTTGTGGCTATAAGAGACAGTTATTAAATCTTGTCTCTAAAATAATTCTCTGGCAAATATCTTTATTAGTGCTCCAAGAGACCGAATAGCTATTTTTTCTATTCTAGTCAGGGGGAAAGAGACAGACAGGATGAAAGAGACAGACAGGGGAAAAGAGACAGACAGGGGAAAAGAGACTTACGGGGAAAAGAGACAGACAGGGGGAAAGAGACAGACAGGGGGAAAGAGACAGACAGGGGGAAAGAGACAGACAGGGGGAAAGAGACAGACAGGGGGAAAGAGACAGACAGGGGGAAAGAGACAGACAGAGAGGGAGACAGACTTAGACTGGGAGAGAGACAGTTACTATCCCGGGCAACGCCAGGTTCTACGGCTATATATATATATTGCGATGCAATAAAACAGGAGCAGCACTTAACTAGTCGTGGTGCAAAATCCTAATGATCAGTCTCACCTGATTCCAGTAAACAGCAAAAAAAATGAAGGCAGCACTCAGCTTCAAA